>NC_064646.1:320694356-320998894 GCF_023864345.2 Schistocerca serialis cubense
TTTCAACTCATCAAAACCTCAAGGGTTGGGGTATTGGTTTCCGAACTACAGTATTTGGCTCTCGACCACACGCTCATTGTGGTTGAAAAGATCGGGATGCTGGGGTGTTGCAGGTTGTCACACAGGAAACGAGTGGTGACGTGTCGGCCTACCTGAGATGATTGGCCTGACGTGTCGGTAGGTGAGTCAGTGGGGCGGGTTTTCGCCCGCCTTGCAACAGCGACCACACATCGCCGCCCGGCGCCTTCCTGGTAGTCTCCAAGCCATGCAGGTGTCTCGTCTGCTACCTGCTGGCTGGCACAACGCCGCGCCCGGTGTTAACGAACGCGCCCCCATTACCCTTAATGCGGCGATAAAATTAACATCGCATTCCTGAGGCCCTCCGTGGCGAAAGACGCGTGCTTTCACCTTCCGTCATCCGACGCCTGATTCATGGTACATAAGTACTCACATACATATATACATGCGTTAGTGACTCCCGGCCGGTTTCGCAAAACGGCTGCGGCACTTTGCCTCCTTACCCAGCACTATAATTACCTTGACACCGTTGCATCGAAATTTCAGAACCATACTGGGGAAAACGCTCGTGGACAAATTATGTTGAAAGCCTATAGAAAATGACTGGAGAAATAATAGAGTAACGGGGTACTGAAGGGCATCCATGGTTATAGAGTAAGAAATAAGATATAGTTTGGAAGAAATAGCACGAATGAGAGCTTTACGAAACGATGGACTCTAAATGGAACTATAAAAGAGGTAGAAAATGAGACGATTAAAATAATATTACAATCGACAAACTGAGGGGACGGATCCCTGACTGGAAATGAAGGAAAAAAGATCTGATGAAAATGTGTCCGGAAATGTATAGTTGCCAGGTAGATAGTGCTGACGAATGATAGTTCCTCTGACCACGTTCCGTATGTTCCTTGTGTGTTGCAACCTGTTTGACGCAGCGTACTGTAAGCACCAGAATGGTCAGGTATTCATATCGGGTACAAGCCAAGATGGTGTTTGTGCACGGCCAGGGAGATAGAAACGGCCGAAAGGCAGCACAGCACAGCTGTACCAGAACAAGTACCCTCAACACACCAACCGCATCACACAACATTTCACTTCATTCTTGGGCGATTGTGTGATCATGGGTTCTTTCAGATACACGAACGTGTAGAGGCGACGAATCGTGCGTACACCTGATTTGGAGGACCGGGTTCTACAGGATATTGGGACGAACCCTCGTACAAGCTCTAGGCAAGTGGCCCACCAACATGGTGTAAGCCAAAGCATCCTGCATGACAACCACTGCTATCCCTGTCACCTGCAACGAATGCAAAGATAATTAGCAGCGGATTTTCCCCTAGGAGAAGTACTTTGTCGATGGTTTTTGTATTAGACCATCAAAGTTATAGGATGTCTGTGATTAGTCCTCTTTACCGACGAAGCAACCTTCAGTAAAATTATCACCGTCGACCTACTATCGATATAAACCAGGCACGTAGTATCAGTGAGCGTGCTGTCCGTGTGTGAAACGGGGAACGCATTTGATCTACCCGAGTTTGACCTATGGCAGATTGTGATGGCCTGCAGGTTCGGCACGAGCACTTTGGAAACTGACTGACTTGTTGGGTGTTCGAGGAGTGGAGGACTGTTGTGGCGAGTGTCTTCAACACGTGGCGAAACCAAGGGGAAACCACTTCCAAATGTCGTGGGGTTGAGTGGCCAGCCCTCATTATAGATGTCGTACGCCATAGGCTGCGCAGACTGGTACACCAGGACGAGCGGCAAACTGTCGCGGAACATCAGATTTTAATAATGGGCAGAACACACAGTGCACCGAACTCTCCTAACGATGGGCCATTGCAGCCGACGACCCACGCATGTCCAAATGTTAACACCACGACATCGGCAACTACGACTGAAATGAGAACGTGACCACGTGCCGATGGAAGGGCGCGAATCTGTAGTATTACAGGAGAACAGCTGTTTGACACCTGTACTGCGGGACGGAGACAAGCTGGCGGCGGCTCCATTATACTGTTAGGAACGTTAACATGGTCATCCGCGGGTCCAGTGGCGCCTGTGCAATAGACCATGACGGCCAAGGAGAATCGACAGTGGAGACCACGTACAGCCCTTCATAACGATCATGTTTCCCAACGACAGTGGCATTTTTCAACAACGTAATGCGCCATGTCACAAAGCCAGGAGGGTGATGGAGTGGTTCGAGGAAAACACTGCCAAGTTCGAGTTGATGTGCTGGCTCCCCGGCTCGCCAGATCTGAACTCGACTGAACACATCCGGGATGTGATTGGACGTGGCGTCAGAACTCATCGCCCCCCTTTCCGGAATTTACAGGAATTAGTTGACGTGTGTGCGCAGATGTGGCGCCAACTCCCTCCACTGGCCTACCAAGGCCTCTTTGCTTCCGTGCCACGACGCCTCGCCCTTGCTATCCGTGCCGAAGGTGGACGTACCGCCTAATAATGTTCTGGCTGATCAGTGTATATAGTGTCCATAACAAAAGTTTCACTTTCAAAATGCTGCAGAAAGAACGATTGCTCAGAACGACCTCAAATTTGGACAGCATATTACTGACGCATTAGGAAACGGCATGGAATAAAGAAAAAAAATTAAAGAATTTGAGCAATAGATAGCACTGTAGGCGTCAGACTACGCACACCAACAGAGGCGCAGCACACGGTCGTTCCTCAGTTTGCGTCTGAGACGCCTAAAATGGCTGCCTCCACGGAAATTGGAAATCTGTGGTAAGGTCTTATGGGACCAAACTGCTGAGGCCATCGGTCCCTAAGTTTGCGCACTATTTAATCCAACTTAAACTAACCTACGCTAAGGACAACACAAACATACCCATGCCCGAGGGAGGACTCGAACCTTCGACGGGAGGAACCGCGCGGACCATGTAAGACGCTTAAGACCGCGCGGCTACCCCGCTCGGCGCTGCCTCCATGAAGGATTGCTAGCTGCTGGTAAGGCTCTTTTACAAACCGTGCAGAAGTTCCAAACACCCAAAAGTATGAAAAAACGCATTGTCTGCTGAGGGTCTCGAGAAAATAATCACAAAATTCCAAAAAGGCAGGTCCTTTTAGAGTGCAGTGTGGCAGAGGGAGGAAAGCAGTTGATCCGACGTCTGTCGAACATGTGGCCACAGCATTGTGGGACGGGGCGAGCGGTGGTTTGCAGACATGTAGTGCGCAAGGAGTTGCGCGAACGTTGGACGTGCTGAATTGAAGGCACACATTGCTCAATCCATTCAGAACGTGACTCCGAGACACTCCGATCTGTTGTGGAACATGCCGTTTCTCGATTTCACATTGTGGCAGGAAACGGTGGGTAGCATATTAAACATGTCTTGCGGCAGTCTCACGACAATTAGAATCCAATGTCATTTGGCTTTTTAAGCGGTTTTTGGTCTCAGGACAATGAAAACTTGATTTTTCCCATCCTCTGTGGTATGACCTTGCCGTGGTGGATGGGCTTACTTAAGTATCAGTGCCACAACTGTTGACTGCCGAACTTGTGCAATCACACACATTGAACAGTATGGATGGTATAACGCGCAACTCATAGCGTAGCCGTCGTATTACAACTCATTTGTCATTTGTAGTCGACCCCATTTATGTTAAGACGGTTACAGCGCCATCCATAGAGAAAATTTTTGTTAAATTTATTTTGTTCCTTGACGTGACGCTTCGTTACCATCGTGGATGGCGCTGAGGAATGAAAGTTACTCTGACCACTTTATATATATATATATATATATATATATATATATATATATATATATATATATATATATATATATATATATATATATTACTTGGTCCTTATTATGGCGCAAAGGAACCACGCCATTGAAAACCATTTAGTTATTAAGAACAAGGCGAAAAAAATTTATTTCATTCCTTTGCTACTTACATGGGGTCGAAGGGTCCGTGACTACCCTACATCATCGATTTCCTCCAAATTTATGATACACGTAGGACTTGGCCAGGAATGGAAGTGACAGAAGTGGGCGCTCCAGATGGCCGAGCGTTTAGAAAAAAAAAAAAAAAAAAAAAAAAAAAACCAGCGTTTTTGCCGCGAATCCTGCGACACATGAGCCATGGATGTCAGCATAGTTTCCAGGCAGCGGGTGCCGCAGCAGGAGTACGGAACGGTAATCCAAAGGTCTTGGTATCGAGCGACTATGCTGAAACTTTTTTAAATGGTACATTTGTACGTTACTTACACTGCAGATTAACCAGAATAATGGTCAAGATCTTACTCTTTTGAATAATTTCATAAAGGGGAGGAAAAGTAAAGCCACAGAAGACTTTGAATTACAGATAAATTTCCAATATAGTATGGTACTTACAGCAACCGCGACGACTTTGCAAATAAATTTATAGGAAAGGATTGTAAGGCATACAAGAGAACTTCGTATATAAAATTAGATCCTTTTATTATGTTACATTTCCTGGGCTTTTATTTATTGTAAAAACAAGAGGAAACAGTAACTTTTTCGGCACGTTTAAAACGCCGTATTTTTACAATTATATGGTTGTTTTAATGTTCATATAGACAAACAAACTTGGTTTACATTGATAGAAGGTTCTCTCTCAACGAACTGCTTGACAGGTAACTACATATAACAATACTAGAAGGTCAAAAGGATATTAACTAATTACCAAGTGCTGTACGCTTGAAAAGTTACTTCCAGAGAGCACTGTATCTACAATCCTTTCTTGGTAATTTATTTTCTATCATGAACATTCCTTTGTCTTTCCTTTTCATACCTTTTATGAAAATATTAATAGATACATTGATCTCTACTTCGCTTTACAGTGAGGTGACAAAAGTCGCGGGATTTAATCTCATATTTGACTCCTTCCTCCCGGGGTAGCGCAGGTACTCGATGTGGAATGACTCAACAAGTAGCGGGAAATCCTCTGCAGAAATACTGAGCCATGCTGCCTCTATAGCCGCCCATAATTACGGAAGATTTATCGGTGCAGGATGAACTGACCTCTCGATTATGCCCAATAAGTGTTCTATGGTATTCATGTTGGGCGATTTGGATGGAACATGAACATGAGTGGCTGCAAATGGTCTCCATGTAGCCAAACATAACCATTTTAACCATTTCCAGTGAACGATCGGTTCAGACGGACGAGAGGGTCCAGTCCATTCCATGCAAACGCAGCCCAATCATTATGGAGCCACTACTAGGTTACATAGCGCTTCGTTGACAACTTTACTCGCTGAATTCGTGGGGTCTGCGCCACACTCGAACCCTACCATCACCTCCTACAAAGCTGAAATCGGGACTAATCTGACCAGGCGACGGTTTTCCAGTCGTCTATGGTCAGCTGATATGGTCACGAGCCGAGGAGAGCCGTTGCAGGCGATGTCGTGCTGTTACCAAAGGCACTTGCGTCTGTCGTTCGTTGCCATAGCCAGTTAACTCCAAATTTCGCTGCAGTGTCCTAACTGTTACGTTCGTCGTACGTCCGACGTTGATTTCTGCGATTATTTCATGCAGTGTTGTTTGTCTGTTAGCACTGACAAATCTACACAAACGGCACTGCTCTCGGTCGTTAAGTGAAGGCCGTCGGCCACTGCATTGTCCGTGGTGAGAGGTAATGCGTGAAATTTGGTATTCTCGGCGCACTCTTGACACTGTGTATTTCAGAATATTGACTTCCCAAACGATTTACGAAATAGAATGTCCCATACGTCTAGCTCCAATTACCTTCCGTGTTAAAAGTCTGTTTATTCGCGTCGTGCGGCCGTAACCACGTCGGCAACCTCACGAATCATCTGAATACAAACGACAGCTCTGCCCATGCACTGCCCTTGTGCGTCTTGTGTATGCGATACTACCATCATCTGATAAGGGCATATCACTGTCTCACGACTTTTGTCAGCTCAGTATATTTGTAGTGTAAGTATTGTAAAAATTAAAACTAAAAAATATTGCACGTGACACTCGGCGCCACGAAACTCGGTCTACCGTTCTGTACTCTTTCCGCTGCTCCAACCGCTGCCTGGAAACTTCATCCACATAAACGGCTCATGCCTTGCCCGACGCACTCCAAAAATGCTGTTTTTTGTAAACGCTTGGCCCTCTAGAGCTGACACTTCTGTCACCACCATTTCTGATCAAGCACCGCATATACGATAAATTTCGACGAAATCGGTGATTCCGATTAGGCGCGATGCCCTTGTTAGTACAGGGGACAAGCGTCCTACACATACTTTCAGTGAAGAAGTGGCAGTTCCATTCCTTGCTTCTCTTTGGTTTCCCTATTGACCAACTGGATAGCCGCCGCGTGCTTTAACAAGCCACTTCCGAGCTTCGGGGAGGCGCACCGGCTCCGAATCGAATCCGCTCAGTTATTAACGACGAGGAACGATGTGCTTACCAACCTGAATGTGATTGTTAAGCGGTTTAACACATCCTAAATGTTAATACCGGGCTGGTACTAACGTTCCGTTTCAGTTGCACGAGTCGCACACATTTCGAAAACGTATTCACAGTTTCGCATGGGATAACACTAGACTGAGGCAAATGGGGTACACAAATCCCGTCCCAACGCGGAAAAGCTGACGACAGGGAGGGCATTCGGCCACCCTCTGTCACCAACATTACCATTACATCCGACTAACACGCCGGCACTGTGAAGACACGGGATAAGGCCAGGAGAAAGAAGAAGGATTTGGTTTACCTACTGCTGAATTGCGACGAGTTAAGTAACCATCACAAGTTTTACAATTATTCCAGTGAAGCCAGGTCGAGAATGATCAAAATGGAAAACAAAAAGACAGGCTATAAGGGAAACGAACAGGCATTAAAACTTAAGAAAGTGTCAGACTGCAAATATAAGGGTTAGAGATTCAATCCGTAGTGGATCCTTCTATAGCTTCTTTCACCTCTGCCATTGACAAAATAGTGTTAAAAATGACACCTCGCTCTGCGGTTCTGTATTCTCGGTAAACTGTAAGTTCCCCATATAACTGGCTGGTACATGAGTGCAGATGCCAGAGGAAGGCGAGGGCACACCACGTGCCGTAGGAGCGTGCGTGGTACAGCTCTGCCTCGTTCAAGGCTGCCTTAGACCTGATGAAAGGTGTAGTTTCCATGTCCAACTACAGCCGGCGGACGGAGTGGAAAACAGCATCTACATACAATTGCTAAATCATCTCAAAAGAGGTGAAAATACAATCGGTAGCTTTCTTTCCACACGAGACACTTAAAAGAAAACGGGGATACAGCGAAAGGCAAGAAGATCTTTCTGTTTAGCAGGAGACAGATATCAGATTACGTGACATGTCATCACGAAATTTCATCTGTAGCACTAACAATGTTTAGCATCAGTGGACCGAGCTGAAGAGCATCGGACAATACGCTTTCGACAAGTGTGCCTCGACCAAAATTCTTAGGGATGAAAAAGAACCAACTGTGTTAGGACGCTGCTAAGACGGCACTGGGAGCTTCACTGCAAATTTAAATGTAGCCAAAGCCTCATAGATAAAATGAACAAAGTGAATACTAGGATGAGGAGGGCTATGCATTCAATGAATAAGAAAGTAAAACTCTATGTACTAATTTGGCAGATAGTCGTAAGAATTTCCGGTCTTATGTTAAGTCGGTAAATGTCAGTGAATGGATAAAAACCATATGTCCAGACACTTCGTCGGCATAACAGCTTTGAAACATAAAATGACACAAGTTGATATTCATACAGATATCAAAATGTAAAATAGTAAACTTTGGCGGCCGATGGGTGAATGTGTGACGCTGCAGCGCAGTGCAGCTGCCAAGGACAGTAAATAGGGGACATATCGATACCAAGGCATTAAGTACTTGCGAATTTAATTTCGTGTACTCAGTTCGACAGTAACTGTGCCTCGCAGACAGGCGCGTGAATAATATACGCAGATGTCCGCATTTTAGGCACGATGTGTATTTGTGCTCAATGAAACCGGTTGGAATAATCGGCAATTCACTAGGCATTTGAATAGGAGCGATGCTACTATTCGACGATGTTGGCAGGAATGGGTGAACCATGGCCGAACACAGCGTCAAGAAGAAAGTGGTTGACCTAGAGAGGCACAGAACGTAACGACCGAGTAATCGTCAGAGAGGCACTCAGAGCCCGGATTCAATACTATCATCGATCCGACGTGCAACTGGTGCTTCGGTAACTACAAGGACCATTAATAGGCGGCTCATGGAAAGGGTACTGAGCTCACGGCAACACTTGCACCGACTGCCATTGACCTCTGTAAACCAACAAGTCCATTTGCACTAATGTCGGGCACATTTGGCCTGGGATCTCACTGAGTGCAGTAGAAATGTCTTCAGTTATGAGTTCCGCTTCTAAGTGAGCTCCGATGAGCACTGAAGACTTGTCTGGAGGCGCCCCGTACAGCGGTGGGATACCAATGTCACTGTTGCCCGCCTTTATGGCCAGACAACCAGCAGTGAAGATCTGGGGTACCATTTAATTTCATTCTAGGACCGCTTTGGTTGTCATCCGCGGTACGTTTACAGCACATCGGTACGTCGACGATATTCTACACGCCGTTTTGTTGCCCTTCATGGCAAACCATCCTGGGCTTACACTTCAGCAAGGTAATGCCCGGCCACAAACGATGCGAGTTTCTACTGCTTGTCTTCGTGCTTATCAAACCCTAGGTTGGCCAGCGAGGTCGCCGGATCTCTTCCAAATTGAGAAAGTTTAGAGCATTACGAGCAGGGCCCTCCAACCAGCTCGGGATTTTGCCGATGTAACGTGCCAAGAATTTAGCACGATATCCCTCAGGAGGACGTTCAAAAACATTATCAACCAATGCCAAGCCAAATAACTGCCTGTATAAGGGCTAAAGGTGGGCGAACGCGTTATTGACTTGCTCGATTTGTTAAGCTTTTCCTCCTGAATATACCATCCAGCTTTTTTCTGAAATTGTAATCGTTTGTTTGTGTATTCATGTATGTCACATCTAACTATTTTCCTGGCATTCGGATAATTCCTTCGTGGTGCGTTATCTTTTCCCTTAGAGCGTGCTAACCGCCTTTTCCCCAACACTGTTTTACAGAAGAAGACCGCACTGTAATTCTCCTTTAAGTCATCGCGCATAATATATATCAAGCAACTAAAATAGCTCAACAGAGCAATAGCCACTGGACCTGAAGGAATACCAGATCGATACTACAGAGTATGCAACACAACTTGCCGCTCTTCTAGCAGCAGTATACTGTAGGTCTCTGGCGGAGCGAATCGTTCCTAATGGTTGGAAGAAAGCACATTTCCTTCCCGTTTCCAAGAAGGGTCGCCGAACAGACGCACAAAACTATACGTCTATATGTCTGGGGTCGGTCAGTAGTAGGGTTTTGGAACATGATTTATGCTTTCGTATTGAGACATTTCTGGACACCGAAAATCTCCTCTTTAGGAACCAATATGGTTTCCCAAAGCAACGATCGTGTGAAACGAAGCTCGCTCTCCTGATCGGCGAGACACAGAAACCAGTAGATAGAGGCGCCCAGGTAAATGCCGTGTTCCTTGACTTTCGAATGGCGTTCGATGCAGTTCTGTTATACCCCCTAATGAACAAAATGCGAGAGTGCGGAATATCCGACAAGGTGTGTGACTAGATTGAAAGTTTGTACGAAACAAAATACAGTACTTCACTCTCAATGGAGAGGAACCTTCAGGTGTCATCTAATTTCGGGCATACCCCATGGGAGTTTTACAAGATTATTACTTTTCACAATATTTACAAATGACCGAGTAGATAACGTCGGAAGTTGCGTGAGGTTTCTCGTGGATGCTACTATTGTGTACAGAGATGACACAATGTTAGAAAATTGTAGCTAAATGCGAAAAGACCTAAAGAGAAGCGACGCCAGGTGAAGGGAGTGGCAACCGACCCTTAAAAAAAAAAAAAAAAAAAAAAAAAAACACCAACGTAACGTATTGCGAATACATAGAGAGAAAGGCCCTTCGCTGTATAATTACAGAACTTGTAAACAATCACTGGAGGCAGTTACTTTAAAAAAATATTTAGGAGTGTGCGTACGGAGCGATTTGAACTGGAATTACCACGTAAAATTAATCGCGAGTGAGGCAGACGCCAGACTGAGATTTATTGGAAGAATCATCAGGAAATGCAGTGCGTAAACAAAAGAAGTAGCTTACAAAACACTCCTTCGAGCAGTACCTGAATAATGATGGTGAATATGAGATCATACCAGATAGAACTGAGAGGAAACAGAGAAGATCCAAAGAAGATCAGCACGTTACTAAGTGCGGAAGCGTCGCAGAGATGCTCAGCAGGCGCTGCAAGAGAGGCGTTCTGCATCACGGTATGATCTACTATTAAAGTTCTGAGAACGTCCAACCAATATATCGTTTCCTCTAATACATTTCACGTGAAAAGACGATGAAAAAATTAGAGATTCGAAGCCACACGAAGTCTAATCAACAATCCTTCTTCCCGTGAACCACACGCAACAGGAACAGGTAAAGGGGGAAGTGACAGTGGCACACAAGTACTGGAACGTTAATTCTCATTTTGAACTGCAAATTTCTTAACCGTTAATATAAAGGGAGTAGAAGGACTTGACCATACAGTGACCATTTCATTTCAACATATTTATTTGCATCATAGATAAATCATTAAGAGAATTACAATCATAAATCAGATAATAATTTCTTTAAGAAACGCCATTCAGGAAATCTTTAGAAACTGCTTGTTATATAAAACCACAAATGAATTAATCTCTTTAAAAACATTTAAAAACTCGCCAGTCAGGCCAATTTTATAAACTGCTTGTTGTATGAAACCACAAGCGAATTAATCTCTTTACAAACATTTTAAAAAAACGCCACTCGAGCCAAGTAAATCATTTAAAATAAACTTTACATCAAATAACCAGGAAATCAATTATTATTTCCACATAGATTGAAAACCGCCGCTCCCGGGCGAGATATTACCAAACAACTTTACAAGGTTATAGACAGTTTGATCAATAACAACCCAGTTATTTCCCCATCAAAACCGACATACGCCACTAAGGCTGAATTGCACCGCAGTTTTAGAAAACGGTTTCAATTGAGATACATTGTTCTAGGAATCCCTCAAATTCTTAAGACAAATATTTAAAACATTTAACCCGGACATCCTTGCAGAGCCACCACAACTCTTAGAAAACTGCAGATTGTACAATAGCTGAGGCCCGAGATTGTGAGGCCGCGACTTGGCCACAAACAGTGGAGGCGACTGATTACTTATCTACGAATTAAGATGTGGACTCCTTTTGTACTTCCACCCCGTTCAGAACACCGAAATGGGAACCAAACAGCACACGCGAGACCAGACGAAGTCCACCGCCCGTACGCCCGCTAGAAATTTAAAAGGGGAGGCTCTGTACTTCGGTGGCCCACTGCGTCCGATCTCTGAAACATAAATCAGAAGCTACAACAGGGAACCAAACAACCCTTCCTTCACCTTAATACTCAAAAAGAAAACAATAATAAAACTGATGTCATTCCTTTAAACAGACCCACGTACACGAATGATGCAAACGGAACTGGCTCATTAAAACCGAAGCATCACATGGAGCACCTTATGTGGGCCTGTAAGGTACCACACGGCAATCTTTAGACACGGAATATAGATCGTTCGGTAAGGCTGCGAAACACGTATCAATGTTTTAGACACTTGCCAGCTGAAGTAAGAACAATACTATTAAGGAACGAAGCACACAATAAGAGGCATGAAATATCACATCACAGTCCTTGCAACGCTTTACTGCCTCAAGAGCAATCATCATTATATTTCACTAATCGTTGGTAGGACGATACCAGCTGCTGGATCGATGTGGCGAAGACACCAGACGTTGCTTAGTCCGATAGTAACAGCGTGTTGCTTCACGGAAGCGAGCACATGCATAGCTTCACGAGGTTGCCAAGAGGCCACAGCGCCGGCCCGCTGTTACTGACCCCAGTACGATCAAGCGCTAACTGCTGCCCGTAGTCAGGCACACCGTGCTCGCCGTCGTCTCTCCAACGTCTCGCTAATACGCGCACTTCCGCGTGCCGTGCCCAACGTTGTTGTTGTTGTCCCCTTTCCACTCCGTACTGCCCCACTATATCCTCAGCTCCAATGACAAACTTCTGCCAGAAGGAATCGATAGTGCCTAAGCCAAAGATAATCTTGGCGCCAGTCCCTCCCCGGCTCAAGTTCCCTCCGCCACACACCGCAAGGTGGTTTGCGGAGCATAGATGTAGGCATATATGGCATATGGAAAATATGAGTGAGAAGTGCTAACGACTCAACTAGGATTAGAAAAGGGACAAATAAAGAGTGCAGAAAAAATCTAAAATGCCAATAGGACCTGTATCTAGAAGGAGTTTCACTATTGTAGGTACACAGAAAAGGGGCGAGAAAAAGACAACAAAACAAGCAAATAATGCTACTATACATAGGTCTGGAAAGCAAAGCTTTCCCTGCCAGCACGTATGCACCATTGCAGTGATGCCATTTTTAACGTCATGTGTCCGCAGCTCGTGGTCTTGCGGTAGCGTTCTCGCTTCCTGCGCACGGTGTCCCGGCTTCGATTCCCGGCGGGGTCAGGGATTATCTCTACCTCGTGATAACTGGGTGTTGTGTGTTCTTCTTCATCATTTCATCACCATTGAGTCGCAAGTCGCCGAAGTGGTGTCAACTTAAAAGGACTTGCAATACGGCGGCCGAACATCCCCGCATGGGGCCTCCCGGCCAACAATGCCACACGATCATTTAATTTTTTTTTAATGTCATGTGTACCTTCATTCCCTGAAACACTAGCTGATATACTATTTGGATGACGTTGCTGCATGATGTGCCAGCTGCATACTTTCAGCTGGCTGTTCGGGAACATGTTGCACATAGGCTGGCTGCACACACGGGGGGATTTTTCCGACGCCTGAAGTTGGCAGTCGCCGCCGTCTCAGCAACAGTGCACTGAAGTAAATCAGATCTCGCACATGGAACGGAAAATCAAGCGACCAGTAACTTTGCCGTCGGCGGTAGCTATGCGAACATGAGTAATCTAGAGATAAATAGTAAAATATTAACCGTAAATATGGTTCTCGGGCGAGACGTCGGATGTCCTAATGAAAGTTCCACAATATCATGTCGGCGCAACTGACCGATATGTCAGGGGCGGCGAACACACTGCTCAGACTGTATTTTTTTCATGCTTATTGTCATTTAATTCTCCTGCACCATGTGGGCAGGGGAGGCCTGGCAGCAGCCCAATCCACCACTCTTCAGCTGAGAGACATTACTGGCATTAAAAAAGATGAATCGATATACATATAAAAGGCGATAAAAAGGAAAACGCACATAATACAGGGGAAGACAATGGGGGTTAAAATATATGGTTACATGGAGATGTTCATTGTGGGACATAGTTGAAAAAGACCCACATAAAGATAAACACAACTGGCGATGTATGTAGCATGTAAAATACACTGAAGTCACATGCACAAGATAAAAGTTGGCCACAGTATTAACAACACATCAGAACGACGACACTTTAAAACCACTGCATGAGATGGAGCACACACGACACTGAGTAAAAGCTGCCGGGAGTGACCTGCTGAGGGAGGGGAGGCGTGAGAGGAGAGAAGAGAGGACGGGGCAGTGGGGGAGGGGGTGCTGGAGAGGGGCGGTGAAATATGGGGCGGGTGGCGCACCGAGGGGCAGGAAACAGGTGGGGTGGAATGGGGAAAGCAACCCAGGAGGGAGCACAGAGATGGGAAAGAGAGTCATCTGGAAAGGAGGAAGGTGTAGCAGAGAGGAAAAAAGCGCTGAGGGGAAGGGAAAAGGAGGGCAGAGGGAGCCTTCAGGAGGTGGGGGAGATGTGGGATTAGAGTTGGTAGGAGGGGTAGATATCAGGCAAAGCTCATCATATGGGAGGGGTAGGCGCTGGAAGGTGCATTGGTAAAGGAGGTGAAGGGTGTGGAGATGGAGTGAGGGCAGGACATAATGGCAATGGTGCAGCAGTGGGCGGGGGTTAGAGAGGACAGGAGACACCAGGGGATGAAAGGGATTGAGTCTGTGGACAATGTACAGGTTACAGATGTGTTCAAGGAAAAAGAGAAGATGGGGGAAGAGTGAGCTCATACAGGATACTGGTGGGGGATGGGAGGTGGATACAGAAACTGAGGTGGAGGGCAAAGGACGGGACAGATCAAGGATTTTTAGGGATGAAGGATGGTGGAAGCCCCATGTCCGGGCGGACGAGAGTTTCAGGAGGTGGAGTCAATTGTGGGCTTGTAAATTTTGGGCTTTGTATTGGATCATAAAGAGATGGAGAGTCCACGTGAGGTGACAGTTGAAGGTGATGCCCACATCGAACTTGGGGAAGGAGCTTGTTGGTGCAGTGAAGGATGTAGGGAGAAGTGCAGACAAAATAATGTGGCTGGAGGAAGGTTTCATTAAGGATTAAGGAATCGACCTGGTGCTGGGACAGGGTATGCATGAAGAGGTATTTGTTGGCAGGGAGGAAGTGAATGTCAAGGTATAGGAGACAATACCTTTGGCATAACAGGCTGGGGAGGGAGCAAGGGAGCGGACGAGAGAGGCTTAAGCAAGGGTATTAACGCAGGTGAAGCTGAAGTGAGCTTGGTTGTGGGAGTATGTGACACAGGTGTTGAAATGGATCAGGTGGCAAGGGAGATCTGTTGGAGGGTGTGGGGGCGTTGAAAGGGGTGCATGTCCTGGAGGATGATGGTGAGGGATGATACTTTCAGCCATAGGGGTGGGTGGAGGGAATTCTTGGGGCAGATGGGTTGATCGATGGGTCAAATGGGAATGGTAAGCTCAAGTTTGGTGGGAGGAGGTTTGGCCTCGCATTTGTAGGAGTAGGTGAATGGGATTCATAGCAGGTGTTGCAGGAAGGACGAGAGGTAAGGTTAGGACACTGAGAAAGTGGGAGGCTTTACAGTGGGACCAGGTGGTGGTGGTTTTTTTTTCAGTTTTGGGTGAGGTGATCATTGTAGATGAGACAATGCTGGCAGTGATAGGAATGAGGAGTGGAACAAGAGGGGTCAAAAGGATGGTGACAGTTAATAATTAGGGCTCCCTGACTGAGGAGGGGCACTCAGTGAACATGTGCAACATCACGGTAGGGCTAGAGTTGTTAAGGAGGCGTTGGCATGAGAGGATTTCCAGGGAGGGGTGGGCATTCAATTCCACCAACACCTCAACCTCTGTGACCATGGGGCTGAGCTATGTAATCATGGTGGTGAGGCTCAGCAGACGATGATGGGGAGGTAATGAAAGCTGTGAGAGATGCATGGGGCCAACAAATGTGATATGGGGAAGTTTCCATAGGAGGTCACTGTGGAAAGAGGGATAGGGGGATTTGATAAAAATGGAGTCACTGTGGGGGATAAGCTGAGCAATGGGGGCACTGGGGATATACACTATTGGCCATTAAAATTGCTACACCAAGAAGAAATGCAGATGAGAAACAGGTATGCATTGGACAAATATACTATAACTGTGAAACGTCCCCTTTCGAAAAATTATACAAGACTGTGCTTAAACTGACACACAATATTTTTAGCGCAACGCAATCTGACTTTCAAAAATCCCTACAAAAGAATGGCCCTGACTAACATTAACCTATACCTTTCACAAATCACTTACCTCACAAAAATCTTGGTTACTCGAACTACTGCAATACAACGAGCGCCACTACTGCCAGCTAAATAAAAGATTCAAACTATGGAAGGCACTAACTACTGATAGGCATAGTTAGCAAATAAAAAGATTTTAATAGAGAACAAACAATGTATTTACCTTAATAGTGTTGAAAAATCATAATATACATAGCAATTCATGACATCCAGTCTTACAAATTTCAAAACTCCGCCATTTCTCTCCCCACATCCACCAATGCTGGCGGCTCACCTCCAACTGCCGAACGCTATGCGCTGTTAACATCCAGCTGCCCAACACTACAATGGCAGATATTCCAACAACAATGCAAACTAGCCACAGACTGCACACAGCACAGCCAGTGATTTTCATACAGAGCGCTACGTAACGTTGCCAATAAGAAAACATAAACAGCCTACTTACAACTGACATGTGATTACATTTTCACGCAATTTTGGTGCATAGATCCTGAGAAATCAGTACCCAGAACAACCACCTCTGGCCGTAATAATGGCCTTGATACGCCTGGGCACTGAGTCAAACAGAGCTTGGATGGCGTGTACAGGTACAGCTGCCCATGCAGCTTCAACACGACACCACAGTTCATCAAGAGTAGTGACTGGCGTATTGTGACATGCCAGTTGACAGTTGCAACGATTTCAGTTGGTGAGAGATCTGGAGAATGTGCTGGCCAGGGCAGCAGTTGAACATTTTCTGTATCCAGAAAGGCCCATAAAAGACCTGCAACATGTGGGCGTGCATTATCCTGCTGAAATGTAGGGTTTCGCAGGGATCAAATGAAGAGTAGAGCCATGGGTCGTAACACATCTGAAATGTAACGTCCACTGTTCAAAGTGCCGTCAATGTAAACAAGAGGTGACTGTGTAACCAATGACACCCCATAACATCACACCGGGTGATACACCAGTATGGCGATGACGAATACAATCTTCCAATGTGTGTTCACCACGATGTCGCCAAACACGGATGTGACCATCATGATGCTGTAAACAGAACTTGGATTCATCCGAAAAAATTACGTTTTGCCTTTCATGCACCCAGGTTCGTCGTTGAGTACACCATCACAGGCACTGCTGTCTGTGATGCAGCATCAAGGGTAACCGCAGCCATGGTCTCTGAGCTGATAGTCCATGCTGCTGCAAACGTCGTCGAACTGTTCGTACGAGGTCGTTGGGATCCAGCACAGCGTTCCATATTACCCTCCTGAACCCACTGATTCCATATTCTGCTAACAGTCATTGGATCTCTACCAATGCGAGCAGCAGTGTCGCGATACGATAAATCGCAATCTCGATAGGCTACAATCCGACCTTTATCAAAGTCGGAAACATGATGGTATGCATTTCTCCTCCTTACACGAGGCATCACAACAACGTTTCACCAGCCAACGCCGGTCAACTGCTGTTTCTGTATGAGAAATCGGTTGGAAATTTTCATGTCAGCTCGTTGTAGGTGTCGCCACCGGCGCCAACATTGTTTGAATGCTCTGAAAAGCTAATGATTTGCATATCACAGCATCTTCTTCCCATTGGTTAAATTTCGCGTCTGTGGCACGTCATCTTCGTGGTGTAGCAGTTTTAATGGCCAGTAGTGTACTTGCAGATTTTTAGCATGGGGGTGCAGGAATCAAGGAATGTGGAATCGGGGTTGGAAAGGACGAATGTATGCAGCGCAGGAGCTGGGGATGCAGGAGGAGGGATTGTGTCAGTAGGGGTATCAGAAGGAAGAGAGTGGGCAGTCGTTTCTTGGAGGGAGTTGAGGTTAGGCTGGCACTCGGGTATTTTGGTGGTTTTTGGAGGGGATGGCCTGAGAGGAGGGGTGAGGGACTGCTTGGAGAGGGAGGTCGAGCCACTTTGGAGGGAGAGGGGTGCACCATGGTGGCGACCATGCCATGGTGGGTGGTGAAATGGGTGCAGGAAGAAGGGGTGGTTGTAGCATGGCGAGTGGGGAGTGGGAGAAAGTCATCCCAACTGATGATAGTGATGGGAGTGGGGGTAGGAGCATGAGTGGGGCTATGAGGAAGAGTAGGAGAAGGAGCAGGAGTAGGGGAGGGGAGAATATGAAAGGGGAGAATACTACAAGGAGGGGAAATGGAGCAGTGTTCATGGTGGACTGTGTGGTTGACTGATGACAGGCATCACCAAAGTAGGGAGAGAGAACAAAGAGAGGGTCAATGAGGGGACAGGGACAGGAGGACAATGTGGCGGCAGCGGCGGCGGCGGGCAACGATGGACTGGCGGCGACGGACAGATGGCAGCAGATGGCAACTGATGGCAGCAGACAGCGACAAGGAGGAGCTTTCAAAGCATCCATTTTACCTTGAGGGTTGCCCAGGCAGCAAAAAACGTCCAGCTTGGAAGTTGTGGGACCCCAATCCACAGGGTACTCAAGTTGCGCCCAAACCCTGCTACTTATCAGAGTCCTATTTAAGACAGTTATTAAACAAGCAGTGGAAATTCGCAGCTCGACTAATTTGCTTAACTGGGACAGAGGATACCATCTCAGCTTGGTATGGCATCCAGCGCTGGCCATGTCAAAATCATGGCGAACACAAAGAAGTGTTGTTGGTCGTATAAGTGATGACACCGCTGTGGCGACATACATATTTGATTGAGAGTGGCGAGGACGGGCACACGCCTGCGCGGACATGTTATCCAGCAGGCGGCTCCCAACAGGGGCGCTGGGGCAGTCGAGAGCAGCGCACAGTATGACTGACAGGTCCCGGAACGTGCATTCATCGTCCGACAGGCGGCGTAGCTGTCTCTATCGCTACCGATCTGCATATCTGCAATACTGGTCATCGAAATTTGGCTCATTCATGCCCGTACAGTTTCTTCTCTGACTGTCATATATAGGAGGCTTTGGTCAAAGTCTGCACAATGTGTTTCCACACCTGAAGGGGTTGGTCAGTTGCTCCAAAGAAATATTTTGGACCTTTCAGTACGACATCCAACGTCTCGCCCGAGAACCATAATTACATCTAGTCCATAGGGAAAGCCTCAAGCAAAACAAAATTTTAATTTCTTTAAATCAACAACGGCCAGTTTTGTGATAAAACCGTCGACGTTTCCGAGGCTACCAGAAACTCTTGGCCAGTAGTTTTCCTGGTTATTCTCAGCGACTTGAGGTGTCAGAAAAAAGAGGGAGGAATAACTTTTGTATGTACATACTTTTTCACATATATGCACAACAAGAAATTCCAATTATGGAGCCACTTTCAGCTTGCACAGTGCCTGTTGACAAATTGGATCCCTGGCTTCGTAAGGTTTGCGCCAAACTCGAACCTTACAATTAGCTCTTACCAACGGAAATCGAAAATCATCTGACCAGGCTACAGTTTTCCAGTCGTCTAGGTCCAACCCATACAGTCACCAGCTGCAGAGAGGCGCTGCAGGCAATGTCAAGCTATTAGCAAAGGCACTTGCGTCAGTTGTCTGCTGCCATAGGCCATTAAAGACAAATTTCACAGCACTGTTCGAACGGATACGTTCGAAGTATGTCTCTCATTGATGTTTCCAGTTATTTCACGTGTTGTTTCTTGTCTGTCGCCACTGACAATTCTATGCAAATACCGCTGCTCTCGTTCGTTAAATGAAGGCCGTCACCCACTGTGTGGTCTGTGGTGAGAGATACTCGGTGCATTCTTGACACTATGGATCTGGTGTTATAAACCTTTTGCATTACTTTTATGTTTTCTTCATTAAAGGCAAAGAGAAAAGCGGTAGCCCATCATAGAGCCTATGCCTACCGTCAGATATTTTTGATTTTCGGTTGTTAAAAAACAGAGGAGTTTTTCTTGTACAAGTAGTAGGAAGGAAAAATTCGCGCTCAGCTAGTGAACGAGGGAGAAGCACGCTATTTTAATTGAGCAATTGTAGACCGCCATTTTGGGGTCGCTATGAATAATTGAGGAGTATGTATTTCATATGTGCACCGTTTAGAAAAATACAGTATTGTTTTTCCAACAGAAAGGTCGTGTGAGTTGTTATTTCAAATAGTACGATAATTACAAAAACTGAAGCCCACCTGTATATTTTGGAAAATTACAAAGATCCGATAGGCCCAATGGGAACACGGTCAAGACTTCGATGGTGAACATAGCGACCAAACGTAGCATTATAAAGAAGGGTAAGCACAAATCTACAGTGGAGAAAAAAACTACATCCCCCTGCAAAATAATATGAATTAATACAAACTTATTTCCAGGCATAGCTCAGCTTATTGTGCTTGTCATCCATGCCAAATAATTAATCTCATTAATTCAATACATTTTATTATCATCTGTTCCATTATTATATTATACTGGGATATTAAATTCCTTATCGATTTCCAAAATGGAATGTCCCTTGTGTCTATCTCGAACTACCATTCCGCATTCAAAATCTGTTGATTCCCGCAGTGCGGCCATAATTGTGTGGGAAACCTTTTCATATGAAACATCTGCATACAAATTATAGCCCCACCAATGCACTGTCCTTTTATACCTTGTGTACGTGATACTACTGCCATCAGTATATGTACATATCGCTATCCAATGACTTTCGTCACCACAATCTAAAAGTTGCCAACCTCACATTGCGCATAAAATTAAAAAATTAAAGTTTTCAAAACTTTTGTAATTTACATACATGATGTTTATAGAATTAAAATCATCATAAAATAAATTTGATGTCTGATAAGTTTTGATTATTTTTTGGGATGGTAACTTTTGATGTGTTTTTATGTATATTTTACAATTAAATTTTATACAGCAACATTCAACTTTTCATAGTAACTTTCTTTATGGATTTGATAATGGAAAGTTTTTCTCTTTTTTGGTTGATTATAGTTACAAATTGCTCAAATGGCTCTGAGCACTATGGGACTTCTGAGGTCATCAGACCCCTGATAATAGATACAGATATGAAACCATAAGTTTAAAATTGTTTTATACAATTTTCACAAGTACATGTTTTTTATTCCAGGTATTAACAAGGTCTGTTACATGTCCTGATTTATTTTCTCTGTATTCTTTTTATTTCTGTTTAATACAAGCAACTTAAGCCATTTTTGAAGGTGTACTGTTATTTGTAATTTTTAATTCTTTATCTATTTCCTTCCTTGTTTACAAAATAGGCAAATCACTTTCTTTACACTTCCCACATACAAAGGAAAAATCGAATTAGAATTAAAAACTCTACTAAATTTCATTATATATAAATGGATTCGTTTTTGGATGTTAAAAATAAAAAAACCTTACATATAGCGATAAAAAACTTTTACTACTTAAGAGTGAAAAATAATAGTCCATGATTGAAGTCAAAAGATATTTGCAATATATTGGAATATCCGAATTCTAGGAAGGTTTTAGATGATAATGTTAAAAGTAAATATATAAAAAGATAGAAAAAATTAAAGGGGTAACCAGCAGTTATATTCATAGAAATTTTTAAAAAAATTATCTGGTTTATATTCTTTAATTATGTAATCCAATATGCATATTTCAGAAAATATTCAAGATTAAATTTGTAAAAAACTTTTACCATCAATTCATAAACAAGCTGAATGTTAAGTAAAGATCAAGGTAGAAGAACTCTATGAAGATCAAATAAATCATTTAAACGATCTGAATAAAATAAAGGATAATTACATAGGAAACTCATATGAAAGATTTGATACAAGAATAGAAATTTTACATGAAAGGCATGAACTAATAATTATTTTATTACCATGTGTTGTTCTTCAGTTAACTGACAAAAATTTAAGACCTACATTTATTATTTTAAAATTAGTAATAATAATTATATTTATGATTCCTACATTATTCAAATACAATTTAAAAATGTTACAATCATACAAATAACACACAGAGACATTCAAAATTTGGAGACTTATTAGCAAATAACTATGTACCTTATACAATAAATTTATTCTAAGGAACTGAAGATAGGTTGATTATTGTTTGTCACCTAAATTGTTCAAAAGTACAATTGTATGAATATATAATTTATCTTAGCAATGTTTTTTAGAAAATAAAACTAATGGCTAATACACTAACTCTATTTAAACCTTCTGATTCCATTAATTCAAATTCAAATTTAAAATTTTCAAATAATTCCAACATTAAATCGGTTTTGTTAATAATTTATTTCAGTATCAAAATATACTCTATCTTTAGTAAAAGAATAATATAATTAATATTATATTCAATACCAGACACGTTAAAAGTTTCAATAACTATCTCCATTTAAATATGAACTTTTTTTAACATTTTAAGAATTTACATTACTTTTATTAACCTTCCCATTTAGCATGTGCATTATTACCATCTTTATTTAAAACTTTTTAACAGGATTAACATGTGAAATATTCATTTGCAGTATTTCTTGTGCATAAAAATTTCCTTTTATTTTCTAACCACTTTAAATCTGCAATTTACAACTTCAAAAATTTCTGTTGACCTGTTTCCTCTTCATCCTTTTCCGAAAATACATTTTACTTTCCTAATCTTTACTGTATCACAATTTTATATTTAGCATTGATATCTAACAAATTTATGACATCCACAGGTTTTATCAGGTTAAATCAGATTGCTATAAACCGCCTATTCCAAAAGGAACTCCACTTTTTCTTAAAAATTTCTTCTCATTGGTTTATAAAATTCAGTAATAATTTCTTCACAAATGTTAGGTTGTGAACTATATCTGCATCCTTTTAACAACTTTACTATTTTTCATTTACAAATTGAACAATTCCCTCAATTGATTGTTTCCATTTTTAAGTTATTAATCTGCGAAAATTATGTGTTTTAATAATTTTTTTACGTTTAAAGCAGTACATATTATTACGATGCTTCATTTACATAGAATACAAAATAATTAAATTTTAAATTAATTCACCAAATATAATAAATTTCGAATCTACTGGGACAGTTTTATCAGCATATTTTAATCTTATAGTTAAAAAATTTGAGTAATGCGACATTTGTATAGATTGTGTGTCAGAAGTTATTTCACAACGTTTGTCAAATGCATTTATCGAAATATCGAAATCATTTAATGATAAACCTTTATTTATATTATTACCAATAATGAGAACGTTTCTGAGATTTAATCCATATTCGAAATTATACATTTCTTGTTCACCTCAAGTTATATAAGTAAATTCAATAAGATGTTTTTCATAAACATTATCTTTAAGAATATGGATATCGCTTAAGCATGGAGTTTAATCTGTTTTGAGAAATACTCTGAAAAGCATTTTTTATTTCACTTTTGTAAAATAATATGATATATTAGATTTATTAAGTTGATTAATATTCACAGTAAAATCCATGTTGTTAACATAATTATATGACTGCATTATATTACTTGTATGTTCAGGTTTTCTTATGTAATGTTTTTCTAACTATTGTTTTTAACTGCATCATAAGCACTTACCGATTATCTTATATCTACTTTTTATCTATTTTTGCTAAATTCTTTAGTTGCTTAAAAATGTTCTGTAATTCCTTATGAAATCGTTTAATTAATCTTATGTTTTTGTATTATTTATTGCTGATACATTAAACTAAGGCTACTTAAATTTAAATTTTTCATTATTTTGTTTATTTTATGTTTTCTCCAAAAACGTCCATTTATTAAATTTAAAAAGTCATGTAACTTATGATTCATACATAAGTTTAAAAAAAACCCAAATGACTACAAATAAATTCGTTGAAATTATGTATCCTTTCGATATTATAATTCATTTATTTTTCAATGGTTTCCTAGTTGTTAAGGTATATTTTCTCCTAATGATTCAAAAATAAATTTTATGTCTTTATTTTGATAACAACCAATCCAAGTAGAACAACATGATCACATGTATCTAAATTTACAATTCCACATTCTTCATTTTTTCGTATGTCATGAACTTGATAAATTATAAAAATGACAAGAAAATATTAAATTTTTAATTTTTTAACTAATTCTTGCATGTTAGAGTAATTAAAGATTATTTAATTATACATTTATTTCTTTGAAATTTTTTACCTTTTTCATTTCAGTGCCTTTTTTCCACCGCAAAATTTTATCTTTTGTGTTTTTGTATTTCTTTGTCACCTTTTATGTATCACTGCTTTAGTAATAGCTGCAGCTGTTGATGCAGCATTGAGTACAAATGGTGAACCTGACACTACTTATGGTACAAATCGACCTTCATATTCTATTAATCCTACACTTTCTTTCATTGTAATTAGATAATAAACATTTTTTCACAAAAGTGTGTTTAATGTCATCAATAAATTACTACCTTTAGTTGTTGGTACTTTATCTTCTTTTCTCTTTCTGCATTAGTTAAAAGTTGATCAATACTATCTGGTAGAATATTAGTTTAACTTTCATTCTTTTTGCTGTAGTTTTGCCACTTGGTAGCAAAGTATAATCAACTGAATATTCGCATATAGACATTAAAACCAATAAAGAGCTTTTTTTATAAATCCTATCCTTTATCACCAGTATTTAAAACAGCTCCTAAATTTTGTTTGACATGCATTATTCTTCTAACTGCAGTTGCAGCTATTCCTTTGCCAACTGAAGAATTGTTAGAATACATTCTTCTTTTTGCAGTTAACTGAAGTTCTCTATCTGTTTCATGTCTTTTCTTCTAAGTCATTTTGTCTCTACAAGCAATATTATGTTTCTTACAAGGTTCATCTAGTCCATTAATTCATTACCACGCTTAGGTAATCTTTCTTCTAATTTTGTTCCAGGCCCATTATAATTATAATCAGGCATATGTAATTCAAATGGCAAATTATTAATTATGGTAGTATCTAATCCTTTTCCATATCCTCACTTTTCCAAAACCTGTGTGGTAAATTATTCAAAAATCTAATTAAATAAGGAATTCTTTTCAGATCATTTATAACAGTACTAAATGTACTTGTTTTCATATCAGGTATTGGAACTCTTGCATTATGATAATTTTTATTTCTACTAAGCTGCGAACTTAATATGTTTAAATCATATTCGAATGGTTGCTCTGAATATTTTTTAATCAAAGTTTAACTCATTTTTCCATCAAAACTTTAATCTAAGCTTGTACAAAAATTTACTGGTAATTTTTTTAATAATAGAGATCAACAATATCTTTTATGTAATATTTATATTTACTGTCTTTATTGATTTTATTTTGTTTGGAGTATTGTCAGAATATTTTGCAACTGAATGAATCAATATATAAACATAATATGATAAATCAGAGCTCATAAATAATTTATTCATATCCTCCATAGTTATTTATTTTTTAGTTAAGAGATCCTGTAATCCATCTCTAAATTCATATGTTCTATTACCAATAGTTAATTTACATCCATAAGATTTTACTGGTAATTTACCAAAAAATTTAAATGTACCAACAGGTATTAATCCAAAAACTGTATCCTCCTAATGATTGAAAAATTTTAACAGTGTTTCATGTATATTTATTTTTAAGTATTTGGTGATTCTTCTTCATTTTTTGATTTTTTTGTTTTACATAATCCTTCAACAGCATTTTTATATGTGATTTAATAAACTTATAATTCCTTGTATCACTATCATATTGTTTAATTGTTGGAATATCGTCAAATTCCTTTAAATAATGTTGATTATAAGGAAGCATTTGTTTTTCAACTTCTCAATTTTCTTCAACAGCTTTCAAAACTTTATTAACTAATCCTTTGATTCCTTGTTTAACCTGTTCAATTCCTTCCATAACTAGTTGATTTTTATTTTTAAATTTTTCATATTCTCTACTTGGTTTCCATTTTTTAAACTTTTCTTTAAACTATTCCCCTACTTTTCCATTACTGTAGCTTTTGACAACCACTGGATCATATTCTGAAAGCATTTATTTTAAATAAAACTATAATCGTTTTTATTTCACATTAATCCTTTATGTCAGATATTTACATTCATCATTTATGTTCAGTGTTTAGATTTATCAATTATGTTCAGTGTTTATGTTCATCATGTATGTTTAACTTTTATGTTCGACATTTATCTTTAATATTTACATTCAATGTTTGAAAAACGCTTAATATTTTCACTGTATTTACCATTATTAATTTTTCTTGTGCTATCTGTTGTATTAAAACCAAATTCATCTTTATTCCAATATTTCTTTAAAATCATCAAATTTTAAATCACCTCAACAAATTGGTGATAAATATCATTTAAATTTGTTTCATCTTGTCTAAAAATACTAACATAGTGTAAACCATCTGTAAGTAATTGTTTCAGTATTTTTAAATAAGTTTCAGTTGAGTAAAAACAATTTATTGCTTCATGTCTAATTCCAGTAAAATATTCTCTACTTATATCTTGATTGTCAAGATTTAAGTCATCAAAAATTAAAACTGAATTATCTAGACATGGATCTAATGAAATAATCATACTATTATTATTATTTTCAATACAAGTAACAATTTTTTGTTATGCTTATCTTCAAATTTTTACACCTATTTATAAATTCTTGAAATATTGGTTGATCTAAACTTTTGGAATAAACATGAAAATGATTAATTTTGTTGCAGTTTAACCACACAGGTGCTAGAATGTAATTATCAATCCCCACTGTTTTTTTTCCATGACCACTTGGTGCTATTATTCAGTATCAAATAGAACTTGGTAAACGTTTACCATATTTTTTGTTCAATTTGTTCAGAGTTTCTTAATTTTGGTTCCTAGTCTGCCTTTTATTTACATGAATTTTATTAATATAAATGGGAAAATTGTTTTAATTGAGTGATAATTCAACTGTTATTAGAAAGATTAACTATTTCAATAAGAATAACGTATAAAAACTTTAGCTCTAAATATCACACAAAAACAATAAATTATACATTATAAAGAAAGAATAGAAATTCCTGTTGGTCAATATAGTTTAGAAAAATTTGTTCAGTCCAAAGAAGATAATATACGCAAAAATACGGCAGAGTTGTTATTGAAGTAATGTTGAATTATTTATGAATAAAAAAGTTCGTATTGGTTAGATTTTGGAATTAATAATCAGATTATTAATGCTAATGAATATACTATTGTTAACAATGTTCATAAAATTTAATCTATTTGAATTAATAAATGTTAATGTTAATTTAGCCAAAATTTTGTATTTATAAATTTAGTATTTTAAATATTAAATTTTAATTGAATAAATTTATTTTTTAATTAAATGAAAATTTCAGTCATGAATATAGATAAATTTGTAAATGGGGAAACAATGAAACTATAATCTTGGTTTATATGAGTGTATTTTTAGAAAGTTGTCAGTATCCAGTTGCTGCACACATATACTACTAGTTTATGGTTGGCCATTGCACACAATGCAAACACCATGAAAGTGATAACTGTTTCAGTGTGGAATATGCTAAATTTGTTATTTGTGGATTCATCTAACAATGATAAAATTGTAGCATAATTAAGGGATTTTGATGTCTACATCATATCTGAGTACAGATTTTATTTACTCTTTACAATTCACACAATTTGTTTGAAAATGACAGAAAATAAAGTTCTCTAAAATCTGTGTAGAAATGATGGAAAATGACGTTAATATTTTGGGGGGAGGTACGAAATAATATGGAAGGGTGTGTGATAAAATATAGTACGATTTCCTCATCTCAGCAGCTCACACATTCAAATTTAACATGACAAAAGACACCAAAAATGATAATCAAATAGGCAACACAAGTTGTGTGGCAGAACAAGTAAGTTGTGAGCTGCTCAGTATATGGTTTGCATTACCACAATTGCGACACTTTCATTTCCCCGAACATCAGCTAGGTTGTGCCAGTCAGCATGAGAAGGCGGCCAGGAAACGAACTGTTGAGAGACTTCCTTCTCAACCCTCAACTCCCTAGACTGAAGAAATAAAGTCCACATGGAGGGGATGACTCAATGCTCTTGCCAACGTGACAAACCAAAATATCACTTCTATCAGCAGATGGAAAGAAGAGACCACATCAGGAATGCAGCTCCACAGTGAGAAAAATGCAAACTTTTGCTCCAGATCAAACATGCCCACTTCTCTCAATAAAAATCCACAAAACAATGGCAGAAAAATTGCTAGCAACATGTGAGAGTTGTGCCATATGTATGATGATGCTTTCTTGCATCCACTTGTGCCAGCTCAGCGTAAACTGTTGCTATATTGTTACTTTCAAATACAGAAAATGAATTGCTACACAATGCTCCGGGTTATCAATGGACTGTGTTAGTAAAGTTCAGCTCTCCTCCAGTGTGCTACAATATTGTGGCACTGGGATTTCAGTGTGTACCAGGAATACAAAAATGTATCTCCAAACAAGCAAAAAGTTACTTACATAACTTTTTTTCAAGGTGATATTAAAACTTGACAACTGTCCTTAATAGTTTAGCAACTGTTGGAACATTTTTACAGAGTGACAATAACTGAGCCTTGTAATTAGCATTCTTGAGTGATTAGTTTGTCTCAAATAGCACCATCTACGTAAATATGTCTCACTTGTCAAATGTCGTTATTGAAATAGGTAATTCCATGTGAGACTGCATGAACAAAATATAGTATACATTGGTTTCCTGCATCTGATAGCTGCAACATGAGAACGTGCTCCGTTTTGATGCTAGTGCCCTTTATAAAGCCAAATTATTCTGGATTCAAGTAAAATTTTATACTTCCTGGGGAGAGTGATTGCCTTTGTGGAGAATGAAAACTGTGCAACACTCATAGTAAGAATCCTGCTAGTAGCACACCAAGAGATTAATCTTTACAAGCAGCACATACTGGATATTACACAATTCCTATTACAGGCTTCTTGGGTTTGTGGAGGGGACCAAGTAGATATCGTTTTGGCAAGGAACCTTTCTTGGGAAGTGAACCAATTTGATAAAAAATAAATTTGAAGATCAGATCGCTTTCAAATCCTCCACTTTGGGGTGCACACACAAACTGAACAGAAGGTGCTGTCATCAGTCCTTGTTGTAATTATGACATCACATATCACTGATGTCATTTGAGATGGATTCTTGGCATCTCCAGACTAGAATGCATCAGAAATAAAAGAATATGAAAATTATGGGAGAAGAAAGCAGTATTTTCGATGCCATAAATAACAAAATTTAAACTTGGTATGAGCAGATGCAACGAGCTGATGATAATAAACATCCAAAAGGAATCTATGAATGGACACCAGCTGAGCAAAGAAAAAGTGGAAGACCACCTGGATGATGGATGCAAACTGTTAGTGATGCAAGGCATTCAAGAGAGCTTCAGGAGCGGAATTGGATAGATAGGAAGCTGTGGAAGTTAAGAAGAGAAAGATGATAACCCTTGAAAAAATCTAGACACAAACTAATAGTGTGTGTGTGTGTTCCACGTCTTCTCTCGAAACATAGTTTCAGTTTCAACCACATGTGGTACACACCCTACAAATTTGATGCACACTCTATTTATTGTCTAGGCCGAAGTAGGCTATTGGTGGGTAGGAACTACCAAGCTCCAATAGGAGTGGGGTTGGAGATGAAAAGGTTTGGTAACCCGTGAAATCTATGCTTCCTTGCACATCAGAACGTTTTCCAGCAGTTATACATGGAAATGAACACAGTTGAGCAGAGCGAGAGGGGAATGTAGGAAGAATAGTGGCAGGGGGAGGATGAGGTGGACAGAGAAAGGGGGAGGAGCAGATGGGTGGAGCGAGGGAGGAGGAAATGGACAGAGAGGGAGGGGGAGAGGATGTGGACAAAGAGAGTGAAAGGAGGATGTGGACAGATTGGTTGTTGATTTGGGGGAGGGGACCAAACAGTGAGGTCATTGGTCCCATCGGATTGGGGAAGGATGGGGAAGGAATTCGGCTGTGCTCTTTCAAATGACATCCCAGCATTTGCCTGAAATGTTTTAGGGAAATCACAGGAAATCTATAAATCAGGATGGCCAGGCACAGGTTTGAACCATCATCTTCCTGAATGCGAGTCCAGTGCGATAACCACTGCACCACCTCACTTGGTATATGGACAGAGAGAGTCAGGAGGAAATGAAGGAGGAAGAGATGGCCACAGAGAGGAAGAGGAGGGGAAGAACAGAAGGAGGATGAGGAGGGAGGAGGTGCAGGAGGCAGCTGAAAGGTGGGGAAGAGCATTTGGAAAAGGAAGATGGGGGGAGGAGGATATGGACACAGAGTGGGGGGAGTAGGAAATTAACAGAAAGATGGGGAGTAGGAGATGGATTGAGAGATGGGGGAAGAAGGAGATGCAAAGGGAGAGGGATAAGGAGAGATGTATGAGAGAGGGAGAGGGGGAGATCTGAGCAATGTATGTGCTGTACACGTACACAGGCAAAGCTGTGAATCAGCTGTGAATCATCTCTCCTTATCCCCCTCCCTTTGCATCTCATTCTTCCCCCATCTCTCAATCCATCTCCTACTCCCCATCTTTCTGTTCATTTCCTACTCCCCCCACTCTGTGTCCATATTCTCCTCCCACCGTCTTCCTTTTCCACATGCTCTTCCCCATCTTTCAGTTGCCTCCTGCACCTCCTCCCTCCTCATCCTCCTTCTGTTCTTCTCCTCCTCTCCCTCTGTGAATCATAATTTGTTGTCCGACTACAATGGCTGCGAGAAAATGATATGTTCGCAATAGGGAGGTAGACTGTGGTGCTCCACGGATGCACCGCACTCTAAACTCTCTGCCTTGTGCATACCGAGATGGAGAGAGATTTAAAGATGATCCTATCTTCAGACTTAATACACATCCAAACGTTACACTACTGGACATAGGATTCTCGTCGAAACTTTATCTACTATGTATCTCTATGACCCGTAGAAGCTTGTAATGGGAATTGTGAAACACCCTGTATACTGTCGTCGTCATAAATTATTTGTTACTCAGTGTCAGAATCTCCTCTTGCCAGAAAAGAGTGTGTAGGGCAGGGAAAGTACGTTAATAAAACCTCGTCCTTTATACAACGCGGGTGCCCTTCTGACTTTTAGTCATGGACGGTGATTGACTTTTGAGGAAAGTCACCTAGGAAAGCCCTCAGTGACCGATCTTGAGGAAAATATTGCGGTCGCTCGAGTTCCGGCACCTGTGGCAATTTTCTGAAGCGGACTGTAGCCAGGTTGACATTTGCGGCTCCGGCAGTTCCCGTGCTGCACGTCAGCACGTTACACGAAACGGGAGCGCATTGTGCTATGTCTCTGCTGCAGCGCTGCGGGTGAATCAGAGCGTCTCTGAGCCACAGTAGTTCCCCCGACGTCGCCCACCCGCGTTGCGAACTCAAGGGCACTACAGCCAACTGCCGTCTGCACATTCCGAGACACTTGGCAAACGGCCGCTGCCAGAACATCGCAGATCTGCGCCACTAGACGCTGAAAAATCAGAGTTGCAGGCTGCCTATCTAGACAGCTTCCAGGGGCAACAAAGAATTGATTTGCTGTATTTTATATTAGTACTGATCGAATTTATAAATTTAAAATGCTATCATAATCTACTGATTACGTGGTTTAAACTTACGTTAAAGGCTTAACACATTAACAGAAGTATTAAAATCAGAGACCGCGTGTATGTCTTACAGCGGCGTAACTCATGGTTCGCAAATTACTCTGACTATACTCGTCCAGTGTTTGATAGTGATAGCACTTAGTGACTTCCAACAAACTTTAAACAAAATTTCAAAAATTTTCGAAAATTTTTCATTAGCTTAAAGGTGAGTAAACCGAATCTTATGAAACGATAATAATTAGGGCTTTCGTCTTCAACCATAAAGGTTTTACACACGTAACATCAAATATTTAACGCATTAACTCATTGGTAAAATAATCTGGCATCTGAAACTGTTTTATATACGGTTATTCCTTCCTTTAAAGCATCATGGGAGGGGAGAAGGGGAGGGGTTGCTGGTAAAAGTGTAACAGGACAGTATGCAATCTGCTTTTGAACGAGATACTACTATCACGAAGCGATGTGTGGATGGAAAATTTCTGTTAAATGAAGAAGAAACAGCAGGAATATACCGACGATCTATATGAAGGAGAAAAACTGCTCCAAAGCGTGATAGAAGAAGACGATTAAGTTAATGTGCACATAAATAGATGACCCAGAATCGCGATAAGGAGTTGAGAAGGCACGTGATCTGCGTTCAGGTCAGCGGAAATCGATGATAAACATTTGGAGTTAATAAAATCCGGAAAAGATGGAGGAAGCAAAAAGTTATTTGAGTTGCTGTCAAAGAACCAAGAAACCAGAAATGTGTGTATGTGGTAGTAAAAATATAAGTGAAGTGATTTAATATGCGATCCTGTTTGCGTGTGATTCAATTCAACTCACTAGGGTAAGTATTGTGCAGTAGAGTCCACAGCGGCAGTTCGTAACAAAGCAATAGGTACTGCTTCAATAAGAAAAAGGTCTTATTAGGAACTTCCATTAGCTTTTTGTCGGTACACTGGATAAAGGAATGGACGTGCAGCGGGATGCCATAAATATATCAAAGACACCGCTTGAAAATAGCGAGTCAATAGAATCTGGTCATTGTGGGATATTATAGCTTTTTTCCTTTTTCATTGAGCGAATCATTGGGAGAATGTTCTGTAAACGTCTTTTTTAATTTATGTGTTTCTTACAGTGTATCATTCAGATTTTTCACCACTCCAGGAGTATAATAAATCAGATTATAAAATTTATAGCTTTAGTTTTAAGTTAAATGTAGAGAGCGAGGTACTAAAGCCTACGTACATTGATCGATGTATATGTACCAGCAAACGCCACAGAATGAAATGAAAAACATTAGTATATGATAGATAATAGACATCTTCAAATTTCATGGTGTAAATTTGTATGCAGTATTTCATTTTTTCCATTGTCGTGGGAATCAATGTGTTTTGCTACTGTTTTGTTATGGTTTTATGATTACCATCCTGATAAAGTCCCTCCAAAATCAAAAATTTTGCATTGATAATCCTACGGTAAAATGAAACTTGGAATGTGTGACACACGTGCCTACCACACTGATTTTCAAAACCAATTGCCTTAAAACTTTTTGGTTGTGAAATTGTAATATTGATCATAGAAGAAGACAGTTTCAGACCTTTTATTTTGCAAATAGGTGTAAAATGAGTTTTGACCACGAGTGAGATAAGCCTCATCCTCCTGAAGCGAAAAACTTGTAATTCCATAAAATAAATGTCTGTAGTAATACTCAGGCAAACCGACTTGAGAGAATCTTTCTGTCTAGGGAGTCGGGTAATAGTTGTCTTTTTCAGCCAGTCGGTCGATTTTTCACGTTGTTTATGGTCATTTCTACTGCTTCAGTACATGTACTTACTAACGTTACTATTTCTTTGTCTGATACCCAACATTTCCGTGTCAAATTGAACTAGTTGAACAGAGTGTACAGCGTACTGAGAGAGAATATGACTGAAGCATAAACAAAATCGCAAAGACGACAATGAGTATTGTAGCAGAACGCAGAGCATGGACTTGCTTACTACACTAGTGGAACGACTAAAAGTATACATCGGAAACCTACCATTGTCTTGAAAAATTAAGGTAAATGTTCAGTTAAAATTTTGAAACAAGAATTACCCTGATTTTTCAGGCAACTTTTAGGTATGCTTCACTGATAATGAAATCTGATTCGGAAATTATGAAGACAGCGGTATGGTACAGCTTTCGCAAGCGCAGTGGGAATTTAATTGAAAAGTTTTTTAAGAAAGCAGATTAATAAATGTTAACCAAGAATACTGCTGCATTAATTAATAGACATGTAATGAGCCTCATCTTCTAGACGAAACTCTACGAATTTAAACTAAGCATCCAAGGCAAGAACTTTTCAATGTTGACAAGTAATGAAGAGATTTATGATGACATCACTGCTCCGAACTATGTACATCTGTAAATTGCATCACGTTGACTTACCTGATAGCTGTAACTTTTACAGAAGACAGCAGAAGAGTGTGAGGCGAAGTAAGGCTAGTACCTTTCTTTTTGGAGCATATCGTTAAATGGAAACAGATGCCACGAGGAAAACCAGTGACGGTGCAGATATAATAATCTATGTGGGTGAATAGTCAAATTTTTTTGTTAGTCATCAGTCTTCCGGTTGCTTAGATGCGGCCCGCCACGAGCTCCTCTGCTGTGCCAACATTTTCAACTCAGTGTAGTACTTTCAACCTTCGTCCTCAATTAATTGCTGGTTGTATTCCAATCTCTATCTCCCTCTACAGTTTTTACCCTCTACATTTCCCTGTAGTACCATGGACTTTAATCCCTGATGCCTTAAAAAATGTTCTATCATTCTGTCCCTTCTTCTTGTCAGTGTTTCTCATATATTCCTTTCCTCGCCTATTCTGCGGAGTGCCCCCTCATTCCTTACTTTATCAGTCCACCTAATTTTCAACATGGTTCTGTAGAACCACATCCAAAATGCTTCTATTTTCTTCTGTTCCAGCTTTTCCCTAGTCCATCTCTCACTACCATACTAGGCTGAGCTCCAGACGTTCATGCTCAGAATTTTTTTCTTGAAATTAAGGCTTATGTTTGATACTAGCAGTATTCACTTGGGCATGGCTGCCCTTTGTACCAGAGCTAGACTGCTTTCTATGTCCTCCTTGCTCCATCTGTCATGCATTATTTTACTGCTTAGGTAGCAGAATTCCTTAATTTCGCCTACTTCGTGATAGCCAATTCTGATGTTGGGTTTTTCGCTTTTCTCATTTCTGACTCTTCTCATTACTTTCGTTTTTCTTCGATTTACTTTTAATCCATATATTCTTCATAGTGATAATTCCATCAAACATGTTCCGTAATTCTTTTTCACTAAGGATCACATTGTTATCAGCAAATATTAACATTGATATCATTTCATCTTCAATTTTAATCCCGTCTTGAATTTTTTTTTCTTTGGCACTATTGCTTGTTCGAAGTATAGATTGAACTGCATCCCTGTCTTTACCCTTTATAATCCGAGCACTTCGCTCGTTGTCTTCCACTCTTATCGTTCCCTCATGGTCTTATGCACATAATACTACCCGTCTTTCACTATAGCTTACCCCTATTTTTCTCAGGATTTAGAACATCTTGGACCATTTTACACTGTCGAACGCTTTTTCTATTTTGACCTGTCTATGAATGTGCCTTGATTTTCCTTCAGTCTTGCTTCCATTGTCAACCGCAAAGTCAGAACTGCCTCTCTGGTGCCTTTACCTTTCCTAAAGCAAAACTAATCGTCATTTAACATATCCTCAATTTTCTTTTCCATTCTTCTTTATGTTATTCTTGTCAGCAACTTGGACGCTGATTGTAAGATAATTCTCTCACTTGTTGGCTCTTCCAATCTTGGGAATTGTGTGGATGATTTTTCTGAAAGTCAATAATCGTTCATTTGTCAAAAAATGGTTCAATGGCTCTGAGCACTATGGGACTTGACGTCTGAGGTCATCAGTCCCCTAGAATTTAGAACTACTTAAACCTAACTAACTAAGGACATTACACACATCCCTGCCCGAGGCAGGATTGGAACCTGTTCATTTGTCACTTACCCCAATAATTGTAGAAGTGCCAGTGGAATGTTATCTATCCCTTTTGGCTTATTTGATTTTATGTTTTCCAAAGCTCTTCTAAATTCTGATTCTGATGCTAGATCCCCTATCTCTTCCCTATCGACTCCTCTGCATTTAACACTGGATTTCCCATTGTACTCTTAATGTTACCTCATTTGCTTCTAATTTCACCCGAAATTATTTTGTCTTTTCTATACGCTGACTCAGTTCTCCAGACAATAATGTATTTTTCGATTTCTTCACATTTTTCATGTAGCTATTTAGCCTTAGTTAGCCTGCACTTCCATTTATTTCATTCCTAAGTGAGTTGTATTTCTGTATTCCCGAATTTACCTGAACATTTTTGTACTTCCTTCTTTCTTCGATCGCTCGAAGTGTTTCTTCTGTTACCCACGGTTCATTCGCAGTTACCTGCCTTGTACCTAAGTTTTTCTCTCCAACGTCTGTGACTGCCCTTTTTAGAGATGTCCATTCCTCTTCAACTGAACTGCCGACTGAGATATTCATTATCACAGTATCTGTAGCCTCAGAGAACTTCAAGCGTATCACTTCATCGCTTAGTACATCCTCATCCTACTTCTTTGCGCATTGATTCTTTCCGATTAGTGTCTTAAACTTCAGCCTACTCTTCACCATTACCAAATTGTGATCTGAGTCTATATCTGCACCTGGGTACGCATTAAAATGCAGTTGCTGATTTCGGAATAGCTGCTTGACTGTCATGTAATCTAACTGAAATCTTCGTGTATCTCCCGGCGTTTTGCAAGTATTCCTCCTCCTCTTGTGATTCTTAAACAGAGTATTCGCTGTTACTAAAATAAATTTGTTTCAGAACTCAGCTAGTCTTTCTCTTCTCTTATTCCTGCTACCAAGCCCATACACCGTTTCTTATATGCTTATAACCGCATTCCAATCCCCTATGACTATTATATTTTCATCTCCCTTTACTACCTTAATTACCCGTTCAATATCGTCTTCATCTGCTTCGACGTCGGTATGTGTACCTGAACATTTTTGAAGGTTCTGGTTTGCTATCGATTTTGATGAGGACAACCCTACCACTGAACAGTTCACAGTATCATACTCTCTGCCCTACCTTCCTGTTCACAACGAATTCAAAAATATTCAAATGTGTGTGAATTCCTAACGGACCAAACTACTGAGGTCATCGGTCCCTAGAGTTACACACTACTTAAACTAACTTATGCTAAGAACAACACACACACCCATGCCCGAGGGAGGACTCGAACCTTCGGCGGGAGGGGCCGTGCTGTCCGTGACATGGTGCCTCAAACCGCGTGGCCATTCCGCACGGCCACAACGACTTCTACTCGCATTATACCATTTTCTTCTGCTCTTGATATTACCCTGTATTCTTCAGATCAGAAATCCTTGTCTTCTTTCCCTTTCAATTCAGTGCCACCCACGCTATCTAGATTGAGCCTTAAAATTTCCCGTGACAGATTTTTTAGCTTCTCTACCACGTTCAAATGTCTTACGTTCTACTACCCGACTAGTAGAACGTTATTCTTTCGTTGGTTAATCAGCCTTTTTCTCATGCTCATCTCCCTTTTGGCAGGCCCCTACCGAAGATGCAAATGGGGGACTAGTTTGGAATCTTTTACCAATGGAGAGATCATCATGACACTTTTTCAGTTAGAGGCCACGTGTCCTGTGGATACATGTTACGTGTCCTTAATACAGTAGTTTCCATTGCCTTCTACATCCTCATGCCGTTTATCCGTTGATCACTGCTGATTCTTCCACCTTTTTTGGGCAGTCTTCCATTTCAAGGGCAAGAGGTGCCCTAAACCTCTGTCCGCTCCTCCGCCCTCATTGACAACGCTATGGGCAGAATGACGTGACTTCTTGAAGTCTTTGGCAGGCATTGATGATGACTGTTATTCAAAATGTAAGCACTGGCGGGGTTTGAACCCGGTACCTGGGACGTTTTGATTACTAATCAAAGACCTACCTCAAGACCACGGGAGTCAAACACAGCAAAACTTTTAATGGAATGGGGTAAAAATGAATGCAGATAGTGACAGAAAGATGTTCTAAGGTTCAAAAAGATTAATATCACAGAACAGACAACCCCATGAGGGCGATTACGATTCGTCCAAGTTTCGCACAAAATCATAAGATGTGTAGTGATTTCAAAAGACTAAAAAATAATACAGTGAAATCAGTATTCCTACTTTTAGTTAAGAGAGATAGAGAGGTTACCACCGGAGCTCGCGGGTGTGTTAATCGCAACTGGAGATCTCCATCTGTTTGGGCACAGGGTTAAAAACGGATCACCAAGGACTATTTATTTTCGTTGCTATTTGAAGAAACACACGACACGAGAATTTACTCTGCATGAGCAAAACTCGAGAGCAATACGATCAGCAAGATACGAAACTGATGCACACGTGAAACGCAGAGATTAAGCCAAACGCATGCAGCGGTCTCGCCCAAATATATGAGACAGCACTCTGAAACCGCAGGTCAGCATCTTTGTCTGTACAAAACATAGACTGGCTGTTGCGACTGCGTTGCCTCAAATAAATTTTCACGGTGAACATCCTGACTGGCTTCCGCAGCCCAAAGTCCAATTCTTCGACCTTTGGTTCCCAAAAGGACCTTCCGACTTCTTGTATGTCCTTCGGTCTCATCATTGTTGCTTTCTTAGCGTTCTGTGCTAATGACACTTGTTTGTTGTCTCAGAGCTTCAACTTTTCTGAAGCTGAATCACTTTAGCCACTGATATGGAAGCCTTGGATGTATACTTCAAGAAATGGTGCTTCCACGTAAATCCTCAGAAAACAGTTATATCTGCATTTCAACATCGCATTAGACAGGCAAATTACAAACCAGAAATCAGATTCAAAAACTAAGTTACAAACAGCATCTCTCAAAGCACCTACTAAAGTCAAAACGAGAAGTAACATTTTTTTAAAACTTGCTGGTACCCCATGAAGAACTAATGCACATATTTTAAGATTCTCAAGTACGATCTTGTCACCTACTGTTACTGAATACTGCTGTTCGACTTCGATCACTGGTGCTCACATTAAAAGGATAGATGTGCATTTCAATCAGGCGGTGCGGATAATTACGGGAGGTATTCGGAGAACAAACACCCTATGGCTTCCTGTTCACAGCAGTATACCGTCTCCAGCTCTAAGAAGATCAGGAGTTCTCCTGAAGGTCTGCAACAACATACAGAAAAATTCTCAGCTGCCCATTCACTGAGATATTCCACAAGCAAAACACCAACACTTGAAATCAGGGAATCCGCCGTAGTGCACTGCAAACAACCCTGTTGGGTCATCTTTTTGTCAACGATTTAGGAAAATCCAGTGTGAGCAGTCATCTGTAGTCAACAAACATGTAGTCGGGAAACCTTCGGACTGGTTCTTCAAATTGTGCCTGTGATGCCTCCTCGTGGTGAGTCCACCATATCGGTTACCGATTGTCCTCTTCGACCGTACAAAGGAACGATAATGGACATACACCACGCATCGGAGGAAGCGATCAAAGGGAACTAGATCTGCAGACGTAAGATTGTACGAGCTTTTGATTGTGCCCATTTGTCCACAATGATGCATATATGAATTTGTTTTCATCGTACAATAAATAAATAATAAGACCAAAATTCCTGAGCTCCGCGAGACACATCTCGCCAGGTGGTTCATAAGTAGTTGTGACACTCAGCCGGACATAGCAGGTTATCACACTCTGGAAAAATAGCTGACTGGCGGGCGACACATATGTGCACTTAAGAAACAGGTTTGTGTGGGAAGAGTCCTCGCGTTTCAAGATCTGACATGAAAGCAAAACGTGGACCATTAGAAACTCTGAAAGCATCTGAAATTTGAAACCATTAAAGAATCTTAAAAATTAAGTGGAAGTAGACAGAGTCCATTCCTGTCAATTGATCTTCCAAAGCTTTCTCTAACGGTATTAGAATGCCATCACCAAACATTAAAGTTTGCATTTCATCTTCATGAAATTTAATTCCTATCCAAATTTCTCGATTCTGATAGTTCTATGTGGAGGTTACTACCGGTGTCTCACTCTCTTCTCAATTACTGCATCGCTTTAATGTACTTAGATTCTTGTAACTGCAGTCTGGTTTCAATGCAAGTTGTATATAACCTTTCGTTTCCCGTATTTTATCTGTGCTATCTTCAGAATTTCATCGAGTGTACTCCACTCTATACTGCAAAATCTTTCTAAAAATTTACTGATATTGCAAAGTTACTTTAGCTTTTCTTCTGCCTATCTTATAGGATATGTCGTATAATTAGTAATCCTTTGTGTCTTCCTACATTTCTCCAGTATCCAAACTGACCTTTCCCGACGTTGACTTCTATCAATCTTTCGCTTCTTCTGTACATAATTCGTGTTAATATTAACACCATGATCTGTTAAATTCTTGGTTCAATATTATTCACACCAGTCAATAGCTGTCTTCTTTGGAATGGCCATTATTTACTGTAGCAACCCGGGGGTGAGGGGCTACTATGGCGTAGAGGTTGAGAGGCGGCGAGGAGGTGGAGATGATGGTGTCAGCCGGTGATCGGTAGGAAAATACAGCTGAAAGGTAAAACACTTTTGTTCAACTTATGCTACAACATTCATAGTGCGGTGACGTCGTTCTGTCGGCTACGTGTCTGGCTCTGATGTCTGCATCCTACGTTGCTGACACTTGTTTCGCCCGCTCAGCAGGGTGGGCCAACCCTGCACAGTGTGCTGGTATGCAGCAAGTGCACATATGTCGGCCAGAATTCTCGTGGAGGTGTCAGAGTCCAGGAGCCTTTGCCCTTGCATACGATGATTGTAGGTGCTGGAAACACGCCCAGGATGGAAAGGGCAGAGGACTGCATCGCCCTGGTCACGGACCGCTGTCCTCCAAGGCAGAAGTTTGGCTGCTGCACTAGAGGGCTTGGTAATGGGTCATCTGTCGCACGGCACGAAGTCTACAGATGGCACATTTATCACACGGAATCTGCCTATTGGAGGCGGCCCCATCCAGCGTCGGCTGTTTGTTGACCCGTAACCTGATGGTTGCTTGCGTTACCCAATATTCGCGGTGGTTGCTGCCAGACCGCGAGTAACTAAAACCAATGAGTATTTATACTGGTTAATGACACATTTTTTATGTCGATGCACGGCTTCCAAACATGCATGAATCAACATCCCTGTGGCTGAATCACGTAGAAACACATGGCTCATCCTGCAATTGCTCTGCACTTTTGCTACGTCGCCATGATTGCGAGGTGCGGCTTGGTCTGCCTCGTGCTAAGTAAGGAAGCCTCTTGATGAAATTGGTATAGAGTTGTCCCAGTGCCCACGGTTTTTAACACAGCCGTAGCAAAGCTACTGTTTCCATGGTAGCGCGAAATAGTAAGCGGCAGCACTGTATTAGTCTCTTCTTGAAGTCTGAGGATATTTCGCTTGTCTCACATATCTTTATGCCTGGAGGAACTGTTCTGTCGTGACTGGTTCTTTCAAGGATCTCAATAGTTCTGAGGGAATTTCGTCTGCGCCAGACGCATTATTTCGCTGAGGTAATTCAGAACTGTTTCAAATTCTTCTTGCAGTATCACATCTTCAATCTCATCTTCATCTAATTCCCACGCACTTTCCATAATAGTGTCTTCAATTTCATTTCCCTTCTATATATTCCTTTCACCTGTCAACGTTCCCTACTTTGCTTAGTGCTGGCGGCCATCTGAGCGCTTAATATTCAGACAGCTGCAGCTCTTTTCTCCAAAAGTTTCTTTAATTTTCCTTTAAGTGGCATCTGTAGTTCCCTTAGCGACGCAGGCTTCTACAGCTTTGCGTTTGTCCTCTTGCCATACTCATTATGCCATTTTGCACTTTCTGGCAGTCTCTTTTGTTTTGAACATCGGTATTCCCTTTCGCATAATTCGTTTTATGCATTTTCATAGTTTTTCCTTCATTTCTTAAACTCAGTATATCTTGTAACGTTCAAGTATTTCTACTGGACGTCGTCTTATTGCCTATTTGATCCTCTGGTGCTTTCAGTATTCCGTTCCTCAAAGCTGCCTGAAGTTTCATTTTATTTCTTTCCCCTACATTAATCACACAGCTGCAGAGATGTGTACGGGCGAATAGACGATCGACTGTTGAGCAAGTAACTAACAAGATGGAACAACGGACTACGAACAGTGTCTCCTCAACGAGTGTTCAGCAAACGTTGCTGCATATGGGCCTCCGCAGCAGGCGCCTCGTTCATACACCCATGCTATACGCTACTCGTCACTAACGAAGGCTGGAATTTGCACGCCAGTACTGCAACACGACGTTCACTGAGTGGAAGTAAGTGACTAACGCTGGCTTTGGAACTCTTGAGAACTGGTTCTTTCAATTTATCCATGTCCCGTATCGTTAGTTTCCTATCTCTCCGTAATTTCTTAAGGGTTAGATTTCAGTTAATAAGCAGTGATCTGTTGTCAGAGACTTGGTCGATTTTAAAATTTAAAATCTAGTATCTAAATCTGTCCTACCATTATACAGGTTATTAGATTAATTTTGGTACAAACAAAAGGGGAGAGTAGGGAATGAGGAAACAAGCAAACAATCGTAATAAATGTACCATGAGAAAATCAATTCACATTACATACGACCAAAAATACAAAACAAAAAAACATAGAAGAGCCTGCAACTAGGCTTCAGAAGAGAACCAGCAGCTACCAGTAGATAGTTTAGTTTTTTAATTGATTGCCTTGACACTCATATCACGTACCATTATCTGATTTTAAAATTATTGCAAATAGCTGGTTGAAAGCTCTTAGTACACTAGGACAGTTTTTTACATGCTGCAAAGATGACCATATCTACTGACTCTCTTATCTGTAAGAATCTTAAAGTCGTGTAATTCTGATCTGCAAATATTTTAATCAACATAATGTAGTTAATATTCTTTTTATAAAATGTCCATGTATATTCTATGTATTTGATTTTTATCTGTATTTAATGTACTTATGTATGACATCAATTACATTGCAGAATGATAAAGATGGGATAAAATGATTTGGTTTGGTTTTAAAAAAGAATAAACTTAGGCTCGGAATCCAACAGTTTCTTCGATACCGGGTATTACGACCGAGTACACGAACACTTTATAATAGAGTCCCTGAGGAGCCAAAGTGCAGCTACACAAAGGTGTGCCTGTTCACCATCATGCATTCACCACGTGTGCCTCGTTTCGTCATAAGGAACATAATCGAAAACATAGCCTTGGAAATTAACAGTGTTATAACATTGGGTTCACTGCAACAGTGCATACATCGTATCGTGGAAACCACTGGTTTCTAGACCTGTGTTTATTAGGACTATTCACTTATTTCATTGTCCTCTACTCGTCGTTTTTGGTTTAACTGTAACAGTGAAACAGCCTATATAATCTGAACTAACATATACAAAACAATTTATAGAAGATACTGGGAGCTGTAATTACGTAGAGACGAAAACATTGGTTCAAATGGCTCTGAGCACTATGGGACTTAACATCTGTGGTCATCTGTCCCCAAGACCTTAGAACTACTTAAACCTAACTAACCTAAGGACATCACACACATCCATGCCCGAGGCAGGATTCGAACCTGCGACCGTAGCGGTCACGTGGTTCCAGACTGAAGTGCCTAGAACCGCCCGGCCACACCGGCCGGCTATGAAAACATTGGTATCGCATAGGAATAGATGGAGGTCAGCATCAAATCAGTTGCAAGATTGATAACTGGAAAGAATCTGGTACAGGTGAGCGTAGGAAACCCACTCACAACGTTCTTGGCAACAGGTGTGATCTAACACCTGTTATCGCAGCTTCTTTCGCAGTCGAGATAATTTCTGAATTCGCACGAAAATAGTTTTTCTACATTTACTGGTAGTAATCCCCAAACCAAGGCAATTGAAGTGTTCATTAAGTAATGCGTTCATCGGAAGGACGCAAGGATATCGCATAGTGTTCCGTTGACATGTAAGGCATTACGTCGAACATAACTCTGTCGAATTAAAACGCGGTAGGAAATCAGCCGTGACATTCGCGTGGAAGAATGCGTTAAATGTAAATCGTGATGGTAGTATGGGGATTTGAGTCGGGCCTGGTGGTATGGTGTAAAAGCGTGTGCCTTGAAAACGAAAGGTCGTGGGACCAGTTACCGGTAATACCATCGATTTTGTTTTAGCCTACCTTTAAGCTAACATTCATCGATCAGTGATGTGAAAATTCGTCAGAAACGACTCGTGGTTCGGTTTCCACGTTAAGCAGTAGGTTCCCTTTCCCCAAGTGGATAATGGTGTGTGGATTGGTGAGCAACGGAGTACGGTAAAGACATCCTGGAGGGATTCGAACCAGGCAAGTATACTGCGAGCCGTGTGACATGTTTCCCTGCCCTGCTGGTAGGTGCCATCGTGCCGAGGATAAACAGAATGCACGTAGAGGTGGACATGGTCCCCAAGGATAGATGCACACGTGTGTTGATCCATTGCGGCTTCCAGAAACTACGATATCACTCAGCGGGTGCCACGACAACATTCCCCAGACCGTAGCACCCCCTCCACCGACCTGGAACATTCCGACGATTGTTGCTCGGTGTTTTTCCTCAGATGTTTCACGCCGTACACGTCATCTGCCCGATGGAGCATAAAACGCGATTCATCCGGAAAACCCACCTGTTTCCACTCAGTGAAAGTCCTGTTGCAGTACTGGCGTGCAAATTCCAGCCTTCGTTACTGACGAATAGCGTATAGCGTGTGTGTATGAAAAAGGCGCCTGCTGCGGGGGCCTATATGCAGCAACGTTCGCTGAACGGTCATTGAGGAGACACTGTTCGTAGTCCTTTGTTCCATCTTGGTAGTTACTTGCTCAACAGCTGCTCGTCCATTCGTCCGTACACATCTCTGCAGCTGTCGTTCACCCATGGTGCACCACTGTTGCCTCGACGCCGGTTTTGGATAGCGCCACGTTATTCTGCACGGGAACTGTTAACAAACGTAGCCGCTTCGGAAATGCTTCCACCCGTGCCCCGAAAGCCAATGATCATGCCCTTTTGGACGTCAAATTGTACCGTTTCCGCATTACGACCTCGACTGCAGTGTTTTGTACCCCCACCCCTCCACCCCCTCGCCGAATACACTTTTATACACCCTTCACTGCTTGCGCTGCCGTCTGTGAGTTCTTATTGCACGTCGACGTAGGCGGTGGTCACATTAATGCCACTGGACCGTGTATTACCATTACAGGAACTTGAATCTGTCCCATCTCAATACAGGACTAGCGTCTCAAGTACTAGGTTAGTTCGTCCACTTACGACGTACAGCCGTTCTGTTTCCTCCGCTTTACTACTCAGTAATCCAAAACAGCGCATTTAACAAACTTCAAATATTATTCGTGAATAAAACGCTCCAAGTTAAAGTTTAATGTAATTGTTGTAACAAATTACAATACAAATCCAGTGCTAATCAAAGACTGTGCTGAGTGGTCGTATGCTACGTTCTAAACGATGATACATAGGTTGATTGTAAATTATTTACAGCAAACCTGTATACGGTGTCAGTCACGGTGGTATGCACTACGCATTTCAATGGTCGCACCTCGATCACCTGGTGCAGTCTTTTATCTTTTACACCTTGAATTGTTTTTGTGGCGTCCACGTGAGATGTTTGTCGGGATACAGACGTACACTGACGGACTAACATGCATTCGTAAACACAAGATACATCAACATCATTGGCGTGCTTTCCTTCAGAATGAGACGACAGACAGAACTGAGAGCGAAAGCGGTTTTATGCCATGGAACCACTAATTGTAATGGCGGCAAAAGAACGCCCTTAACGCTGTTAATTACATGGGTAGCCTCCAGAGCCTTATGGCCAAAAAGTGTATCTCGGAAAACGTGGACAAATTCGGGCCGGATGATTCATTACTTCCAGATCTCCGAAAAACTTTCCACACCTTACCGCACTATTGGCTAATAAAAAAGATACTAGCACCCAGCTTATGTCTTTCAAAAATTTTTGTATTCACTAACGTAACGTCGCTAACATTCTCATATTCACCTTTCCTACCTCCACTGCACCGCAATTTCAAATGTTTCCTTTCGTACTCTCTTCTCAGTATACATGCTTCAGCTCCCTTGAGTGCCAAACTCCAGACAAAACAATTGGCTAGTATTTTCCCGGACTCTTTATCTAGCTTTCCACATAATAAGTTCCTCTTTATATTGAAAGCTTCCTCGGCTGCCGCAGTTCGAGTTTTGACCTGACGGTGGCATCTTAAGTCTATCGCTATTATGCTTACTAAGTATTTGAAATCGATTTTTGGGTAATTGTAGTTTGTCCTATCCTAACATTAACTATTTTACCTCCGCTGCTAGTCACCATGCACATTATTTTTCTCTTATTTAGCTTCATTGCCATATTCTTGACATGTCTTATTCAGATCATTTAATATTTTGTTTACGCTTCCTGCTAGTAACGCCATACCATCCGCAAATCATATACACACTATTTTCTTTCCTCCAATATAAATTCTACTTATTCCAACCCAAAAATTCTTAGTAACTTCCATTACTTATGGGTAAAGAACAACGGGGAAAGACAGCAGCCTTGCCTCACTCCCTTTCCGATCATACTTTCAGACATTTCATTCCAGCCTTTAATCTTCTCCCATGTTGCAAATATATATATATATTATACCAGTTTTTTCTCCTTCCATCAACTCCCTTCTTCTTCAAAATACTTGTCAACTTGCTCCATTGTACTCTGCCGAAGACCTTTTCTAAGTCAGAAAATACAGCATTAATTTCTCTCCCTCTCTCAGATGACCTCTCTTCTTTACTTTTAAATAATCCTCTTGCATCTCTCGTTCCTTTAGCTTTTCTAAATCCAAACAGTCCCTCCATAATGTGAAAACTAAAAATAAAGGAAAATGAAAACTGTTTTTATAAGCTTAAATTACTCCATGCCGCCTTCAGCTATTGAATTTCAATTTATTTGTGCACTATTACGCAATTTCGGCCTTAGGCCATTTTCGGGTACCATTCGTTGGGTAGTTGGGCATCCAAGTGCTATCATGACAAATGTTGCCATACCGGTCTATTGCGTGTGTTGTGTCTGAAGCACGCCACTTTAGGGTCACATTTAGAGTTGCGCTCTACCAGAACTACAGTTCGTTATGTTTGGCAAATTACGTAAATGACGAAGTAAATAGTAGTGTTGGTAACACTGGTAGGAAAAGAAAAATGAATATGTGACAACGAAAAGGGCAGCAGACTGCACTTCGTTTTTTATTTGTTTTGCACATAATTCAGCGTTAGTCTGTTTTGTATGTTATGTCCGTACAAGATATAAATTGCACTCCATAAGTAATAAAATCATATGATGCTGTAACTTCTGCTACCTTACGTAACCAAAGCAATCACATTTGATGCAAGTACAGTTTACACAGCTTTTCTTCGAGGGAAATTGTGTTTTCAAGAGCTATATGATAAATCTGTATTTTTATTTCACTTTTACTACAACCTCCCACTATTTTGCGTTACAAATCAGTAGTTTTGGAACGAAACCTGAATTAAAAATTGACAAATTCAGTTTTGCTATTAGTACTATTTATTTTTAAGTAAATGACAGGACGATAACTATACAGAACAAAAATGTTCCGTACGTTACATGGACTTCTATATATCCTCACTCATTTTCTAGACAGTTCACAGCTTCCAGTTTCTAGGGGAATCTAATAAGACACTGACTGCATATGTGAACAAAGCGATCGCTTGGTTGGTATGCAAAACATCTAATGTACAGGCAACGCGGGTACGATCTTAACTGAACGATCTTAACTGACCGAGGCTACTAGGAAAACGACAGTAGTTTAGGTTTAATTTTGATAGTCTACGGTAGCCTACGTTAGTTTTACAGTTCTACTCGTATGTATTATTAAAGCGTTCCAACTAGCAATTTTGCTATGTTTATTAAAATCACTGATGGAGTATACAAGTGCCCGCTGCGCGGACACTCCCGCCGGAGGTTCGAGTCCTCCCTCGGGCGTGGGTGTGTGTGTTGTTCTTAGTATAAGTTAGTTTAAGTAGTGTGTAGGTCTAGGGATCGATTACCTATGCAGTTTGGTCCCTTAGGAATTCACACCCATTTGAACAGTTGAACAAATGCCCGATTTTTTGTATGGGAAGCGAGAATTTTTAAACGTGGACAAAAAAATTTCAGTTTTCAACAGATTCTCGAAGGTTGTATTTACTTGAATAACTGTATTCAACATCAAAATATTCTCTCCCTCTCTTTCGGATACTCTGTGCCGAAATAGTACTAAATTTCTGCCGCTCTGCACTGTATTCATAGAAGAATGTCGTCCCGGTAACTTCACCAGAAATGCATTTGCTTCAGAGGAGCATTATCTGTTCGTTAGCCTCTGTTGTGCCAGTTCGTGCGCTCGCTCGCACATCGGTGACACGCGCTAATTTCTTCCCGTGCAGCCATGGATTATGTATGCAGGCGCGCGACGTCAATGGATGGATAGCTCGTTCCATTATGATCGGCGTTCTGAGAGGGCGCCGCCCTTACGTCAGCTCCACAAGCCTTCCGCGATGCAAATGCGTCGCCGGCGGCAGTCTGCTTCACTGCGCGCATTCCCGCAGGGACCGGTCGAAAGTGACGCTTCTGCAATTCTAAAGGTACATTATGTGATCAAAAGTATCCCGACACCCATTAGTGGACAGTAATAAAGGATGCGCCGTAACTTCGCCTTTGTGACAGCTTCAACTCTGCAGGGGACACTTTTAGTGAAGTGTCTGAATGTCTGTGGAGGTATGGCAGCCCGGTCTTCCTCAAGAGCCGAAACCAGAACGGACAATGGTGTCGGACGCTGTCTGGAGCGAAGTCGACATTCTAACTTATCGTGGAGGCGACCCATTAGGTTCCGGTCGGGACTATGGGCACGCCAATCCATTTCAGTAATTGTGGTTGGTTTTTACTTTTAATTGGCTTTATAACTATATTTATGGCGGGGTTGGGGGCAAATTTCAGGAATGTTATTGTCCGCAAACCATTGCTGCACAGGTGCTGCTGGTTTATGCTTTATGGTGACACAAACAATCATCGTCTACGAATTGTTCCTCTACTGTATACAGTACACATTATTATGAAATATTTTCCTGCATTTAACATTTTCGTAACCGCAATTAATGGAACACATCCTAATCACGAGAAACACCCCCTGTCGTTACTCCACCTCCTCCGCAGTTCACTATTGGCCCTTCAAATGACGGCAGGTAACATTCTCCAGGCTTTCGCCAAACTCAGGCTCTTCCATCTGATTGCGTGTATCATCTCTGCAAATCACTTTTTTCCAGTCATCCGCCGTACAGTGACGTCGCTCTTTCTAGGTCCACACGCGTCGCTTAGCACTTACCGCAAAAATGTATGGCGTATTAGGAGCTTGCACTACACCCTATTATTTTTAACTCCATATGCACAGTCACTGTGCTAGCTGGACTGTTGGTCGCATTTTGGAGTGATTTATTCCGTTGCTTTCATGTGATTTTTTTAGAACCACTTTCTACAATTCTCGATGATCCCTGACCATAAGTATGTGAGGTCTGCATGGTCATGGCGCGTTTCTGCTTCAGAACCACATCACCAACAGTCGACTTGGGTAGCTTTAGAAGTGTTGAAATATCCGTGGTGCATTTGTTACTCAGGTGACACCCAATGACAAGTCATGATCGAAGTCGCTGAGCTCTCCTAACTGACCTGTACTGCCGCTACCGCTGCTCTGTTGACAATATAAGACTCCCTGCCTTTTTTGTGCTTGTGGGTCCACCCGTCATGTAATCTAATACCGTATAACATTGTGGTGACCAGAAACTTTGGGTCAGATAATGTCAAACGCGGCTACCTGCTCGTATCTTGTAGCTTCAGCTAATTTATCACTTGTACATTGTTGCCCATTTTCGACTCTGCCACGCAAAATTTTTACCGTGCCAACTTTGCAGTAAGAAGATGGACGAAGCTAATTGTTTTATTACATTTATTTCTATGGATGCTATTTTTATTTCCTTTATCCAGTATTCCATGAATGATTGTCATTGGGTGATTGCGTGCATGTTTCGAAATTAACGTAGTGTGGTGACAGAGAAGGGAATGGGCTTTAAAAGGCACAGGGCGAGAAGATTGATTGGGATTTACAAACTCAACAAATTTCTCTCGCACCTCCCCACTTTTTAAACAGAGAAAAGACCACGATAAGGTTGAAAGAAAAAGCGAAGCCTCAGCTAAAGACTAACTGTACATTTCGAACCCAACAAATCTCTGCCCTCTAATTTTTGAAGGGATAAACCGTTCTTTGGATAGCGTGGTGGTAGGCATGACTGGGAAAAAGACAGTCTCGTACAAGGATGAAAACGTTACGATGGGAAAGAGATTTCTTGGTTAGTTATTTCAAACTAAACGAATCTCCCCGATTCTTAATAACAGAGGAGTCATTTCCTTAGTGGGGGTATTTTCAAAACACTTGTAACTGAACTCCGTAAGTGAGCAGACGTGCTCGTCAGTCCATTTTTGTCTGGTCGTGGGAGAACGTTATTACAATGTGATCGTTTGCGATCACTTTTACTTTAGCTCAGTTACGTTAGAGAAGATTTTGTGCTGTTATTGGATTTTACAGTGATTTTGGATTTAATAAGAGTTTCGTAGGGTCCCGTTTCACGTTAGGCAATTCTGCTTCCCACACTCTGTCACACTGCTTCACCATAGTGAAGAGTAATTAATATAAAGGTATGGTTTTCATACGTATGCGTCGTGTATAAGAGTGGGTAACATTTTTTGCTTCATGACAAACAGTTACTTCAGTTCCGTCCCAGTTTGTGCATTTTTTGACATTTTAACTAAGTGTTAAACCACTGTGTGCTAGGGCACCACTTCTGTGGCCGAGCGGTTCTAGGCGCTTCAGTCTGGAACCACGCTGCTGCTATGATCACAGGTTCGAATCCTGCCTCGGGCATGGGTGTGTGTGAGGTCCTTGAGTTAGTGAGGTTTAAGTAGTTCTAAGTCCAGGGGACTGATGACATCAGATGTTAAGTCTCATAGTGCTTGGAGCCATTTGAACCATTTTAGGGCACCACCGGTTGTCATGTAACTGTATTGATTACGATTGTCTATGCATATTGAACCATTTGACCCCGTTTAGAGGAACATAAGATTGTCAATGTAGATTATGGAATCATTACACCGTTTATGCATAATGGTTCTGATAATTCTACCAACTTTTCACACACCAGAATTTGTATATGAGAAAGAGTAGGCTGGGTTGTATGGAAAGTCTTTTCAGTGTTTAATCACATCAGAACTTTAATTATGTGCCACATCTGCACATGGTATATGCATTCCATCATGTCGATTTCCAACGCCTGTATGCTTATAAGTTGTTACCCCATTGCAAAAAATTGGATTATGGTTTTTACTGGGCCATGATATAGTTATTTCGAACTTGTCACTAAAGCAACAGCAACGGAAGCTGACAAGAGTGAGAACAGAAAAAGCAAAGAGGTAGTTCCAAGTTAACAAAAGTGTTTCGTTCAGCAACTTACTTCCAGGACAATAACTTAACGGTTCACTGTCATTAGGCGACATGTCTGCCAGGGTAATAGACAATAACAGGCAACTTTCATTCAGCGACCTTCTTCTAAGATAAATACTTTTCAAGTGTAGCTTTCTACTGTGGCTTCATACCTTGTAAGCACTTTACAGACACATAGGTTAACATCTATTAAGTAACTAATGAGCAACAGTTATTCACAGTCATTATCATCATTTACGAATTGGTATGCACTACTTAATACATTCCAAAAGCAGTGCGCATAAAAATGGGATTATTCAGGAGCACATACTTCAGATTATTTGGGTGAAAGGAAGGTAGAGTCAAGTGTTTTGGATAGCAGTAGGCCTAGGGACTTTTATGCACCTAACTTAAGGATAGTCTTAGTGTCACTATCTTACAGTACAGGGAAAAATATGAATATTACACACTTCCTCCTACTTTGGCAAATGGCAGAAAACTGTTAGTAGTATATGTACGAGAGTTCTGGACCAAATAGTATTTTTTTAAAATTCGTGGTTTTAAGATCAAGATTTTAGTTTTGCTGTAGCCCCATTCAAAAATTTATCTACATTCTCTGTGATCTTGTTATCTATACCACGAAAACTAAATTTCCATTTTATTTAAACAATAAATATCTAATAAATTTTTTATTTATAAATAAATCTTCAGAGATCATGTAAACACAAGTTGTTTACCTGTACCCACAAGCAAAATTATCATTTATTTAAAACTATAAAACATCTATTAAATTTTTTCTTTATAAATAACGTCTACCAAATTCTGTTTATCAATACAGCCAACTCAAATCTTCATAGACACATTTCAACTATAAATGTTTTAATTTTTAAAAATATTAATGGCTCCTACATAAATAAAAAGTAATAAAAAATTGGACTCATAAACTATTTCACAAATTAGAAAATTATTGCAAAGGAAAAGTGGATGTTGTTTTATAGATTTAGAAAATTAATAAAAATAAAAGGTTTATTCAAATGTAACTAGATAAAATACCTTGGAACATACTGATATGAAACAATTGAAGAGGAGAGAACTAAGATACAAACATATAAAACAATTTCAATCACTTACAAATTAAAATTTAAAAAAAATTCAACAAAGAAAAATTTATCGATCTTACACTAAACCTGGTTGGAAATCTGAATTATAACAATAACAAAGAGAATAAAAATGTTTAAAAGAACTTTTGGAAAAAATTTATAAATCATCTAGTCTTAATAAAAAATTAATTGATCATATTAAAAAGATCTAAGGACAATATTAAAAATAATGTTTAAGTGAACAGAAAGTCCTCTGTAGATCTTTGAAAAAATTGTAAAAGAAGAAATTTTAAGAATTATTTTAAACTTAATAAACCTTAATTAATCTCTCTTATCAACAGATCTAAGGGTAATATTAGTAATATTCAGGGTGAAAATTATTTTCAAAATCCTCTAGTAGGTAAATAACATGAAATTAATCAAAAAACCTATCTTAAAAATTTTTCATGCTACAATTTTCAAGATGATTACGTTTTTATTCACATAAGTGAATTAAGAGAAAATTTCTGCTTTAAAATGAAGAACAATGATTTATAAAATTAATAATGTCTATAATATTGTTGAACCACGAGAATTTTTTAATCAAATTAAAGAAGAGCCAATGACTAAATTTATGAATATTTTAATACGAAAAAATGCGATTAAGGCTAACATGAAATAATACAGTAATTTTAAAAATCAAGACACAATGCAATAATTTAACATCAGAACATGTAATGAAGTTTTATGTATAATAAATAACATAGAAGATTTTTATCAAGAAGTTTTGAATAAACTCTTAAGTAAAATGGAAGAAATGCAAAGGAAAAATCTGGTTGGTTTTTATTTTATAGAAATGGTTTAGAATTATATAAATAATTTAGAATTAAGTTCTTCTAATATTGATTAACAAAAAAAATTCAAGATATAAAGCTGAAATTAATTTTCAACATAAAGATCAACAATGTTTTCTTATTCAATAAAATCATCATGAGGAAAATTTTAGCAATTTCTATAATATTGAATTATAATTATATGAAATCCTTGAATAGAGAAAATTAAGTTTTATGTTCAAATAATAGATATTGGAAAACATGGAAAAAATATAATATTTCTATTACTGCTTACACTTATGATTAAAATCAATTGTATATCCTCTTTACCATTCAGAACATAAGCAAGAATAAATGTTAACCTTCTATGAATTCAACAAGAAAATAATTCACATTATTCTTAGATAAAAGTTTATCTAGATTAATTAGTTCACAAACAAGAGAATGCAGCAGAAACAATTTATCCTTGTAGTAGATGTTTAACATATTTTTATTCACAAGAAATAATAAACAATAACAACAGTGGTTGTAAATGAAATAAGCAATTAAAAATAGATGTCTGTAGAAGTTGAAAAAATTAAATTTGAAAATTATAAACATTCATGAAGAGTACCTTCTGCAATTTATGAAGATTAAGCATGTCTTTTAAGAAATGATAACTCTTATCAACTATAACCTGAATAAGCTCATATTGAAAAATATCAAAATAGTATTCCATTTTCACTTAGTTATAACATTAAATATTCTAATGATCGTTATACAAAACTTGTAGTGTATACTAGTAGAGACATAGCAACAAAATTCATTGAATGTAAAAACGAGAATCTCATAAAATTTTAAAAAACATGTGATCTTAATATTGGTATAAAAATTATAAGTGAAGATAAAATAAATTTAAAAAATCTAAAACTTGCTCTATTTGTGAAAAAGAATTTACTAAAACAGAAAAAGTAAGAAATCATTGCATTTAACAGGGAAATATCGAGGAGCTGTACATGAAAATGGTAAGTTTAATATTGAAATCCTAATTTCATACCAGTCTATACTCATAATTTCACAAATTACGATGTTATTTGCTTATTAAAGAATTACAATTGATATTCAATATATTAATGGTATTTCGAACAGTGAACAAAAATATATTTCCTTTAGTAAAGCAGTTGAAGGTGAACTAGGATTAAGATTATTGCATACAATTACATTTATGGCCTCAAGCATTTATAAACTATCTTCTAATCTTACAATAGAACAATTTAGGGTAACAGCAAAATATTATGAAGGTGAACAGATACATTTAAATATTAAAAAAAGGAGTTTATTCTTATGACTATATAGATTTTGAAGAAAAATTACAAGAAATTAAATTCTCTAAAAAAGAATGTATTTATTCAAGACTTAAAGAGGAACGAAATATTTCTGATGAAGATTATAATCATGTAAAAATAGTATGGAAAAATGTGAAACAAAAATTTTAGATCAATATACAAATTTATGTAAAAAATCTCATGTTTCACTATTAGCAGATATTTTTCAAAATTTTAGAAAAATGAAGAAAATATATTACAAAACCAAATTCAGAACACACTATTGCATTTTCAGAAAATATGATTGCAGTTCAAACAAAAAAATATCAGTATAATTCAATAAACCGATTTACATTAGAATTAAAATTGTAGACATTTCGAAAATAAAAATTTATGATTTTCAATATAATATAATAAGCGAAAATATGGTGAAAATCTTGATCTACATTATATAGATACATATCATATTACTTATAATATAAGAACTGAAGGTTTTTTATGAATATAATAATTCTGTCATAAACAAGTGCTTATTCATTAGATAATATATACGAAATTCCACAAGTAAACAAGTAAGTTTATGAGAAAACAAAATTGTGGAAAAATTATGATACAACACATTAGTTTAAGATTGTAGATGTATACATATAGCATAGTTGAAAAAAATATGAAAATCTAAAAGGGTTAAAAATCTGAAATTAGTTTTGATGATTATAAAAAATATTTATATTACAAAATAAAACAACATAATGAACGATCATATAAACACGGATTGCACACATTTTTGGGTAATAAAATATTTACAAGATCTGAAATGTTAAATGCATTACATTAGAAGAGTGAATTAATGTTTTACTACACGAACATCACAAAATAAAAGAACTAAATCCAAGCACTCAAAAATTATGTAATATAAAAATTTAAAAATGAAAAATTGTACAAAACTGAAAAATAGATTTATAAAACTTTGATTATATAAATGAATAATTTTGAAAAAATTAAAATTTTTCTGTTATGTAATATATGAAAATATGATTGATTAAAAAAATTAAAAGCTACATATAATAAAAAAGACTTTATCAGATTTTAATGCTTTCTTATGATAGTGTAATTTTTCATATGTTTCATACATGTTTTACAAACAAATTTCACAAAACAACATTCAACATTTTCATAATGCCTTTCTTTTTGTTTGTGATCATCGAAATGTTCGTTCTCTTCTTTCGACTCAAGACAGGTATGAATATATTTAGAATTTTTTTTATAATTTTTACAAGTAAATGGTTTTTTATTCCAGTTATTGATAAGTTCTTTTATATGCTCTGATCGTATTTCTCTATACTGTTCTTGTTTCTTTGTTATAGAATCAATACTACCCAATTCTTCATTGTAAGATTTATTTCTATATGAATTTCTTTTTCTAGATTACAGAATGGGCAAGTCGTATAATTTTCACTTTCATAATTAAAGGCAGAATTTATTTTAATTAAAAATAAATATTTAGTAAATTTTATTATATTTAAATGTATTCATATTAACATTTTAAAAATAAAAACTTATTTATAAAAGCAAGCATGTATTAAGGATTATTGATGATAATAATAAGACATTTAATTAATATTGTGAACTTTTCTTATGGTGTAGAGTTAAATTTCAAATTTCGTTCTTCATGATTAGATATTGACTACATTCATAACGATTTTTATATACATCATATAACTACGGCTATCAAAATCATCGAATTTATGTAATTCAAATTTAAAATTCTTAAATAATTCTGAAAGTAGGTCCCCTTTAATGAACTTTTGTTGATATATTGTAATATATTCTATTTTCTTTAAAAATAAGTATATGAATATTCTATTCAATACCAAAAATGTTTTTAAAATTCAATAAATATTCGAATAGGATAATTTTATAATTATTGATACATGTCTTGTGTGAATTACCAAATGCTAAGCATTTAATGTAATCTTTATTACCTTTCTTATTTAAAACCTTATCAAGATGGTAAACATCTGGAATATTTGTTTTCAATCAATCTTCTTCTGCGAAATTTCAGTTTCAATCCATTAACTTCTGACTAACTGGCCTAGAATGAGTAACATATTCCTATGCAAAAGTTTTTGTTGACTAAATTTCTGTATACCCCTTTTCACAAATACCAGTAAGTTCACTAGTTTTTCCTTTATAATTGAACTTATTTTATAATTTAATTTAGTATGTAGCATTAGTATGTCATAAATTTGTTGCATAAACAGTTTGTAACTAGATTTTTTTCATTTTCATGGTTTAAATCTTTTTGTATCAAATTCATTATTGAATGTTTTGTGTTATCATATACATTAACAAGATTTTTAAGTGAATTAACCCATTTATAATTTCTCTTACATCTTTTGTTTTAATGTTCTGTTAAATTTTTCAACAAGAGATACTTGTTTGTTAAATTTTTCAACAACAGATTAATTCTGCTTGCCATAAATCATCTGTTCCAAAAAACAGAATATATTTCCTTTAAAATTTTTCTTTTATGTGTAATCCATTAACAATTTCTTCACAAATACTTGATCCATTACTTTAGTTTTACAAGTTGGACATATGTTTTCAATTCTTTGTTTTCCATTTTTCTTTGTTACTCTATGAGGATTATGTGTTCCAGTATTTTTTTTTACATTTCAAACTGTACATGTGATTGTGATTCAGATGGAATAAAAAATAATTAAATTTTTATTTATTTTACTGTATATAATCAACTTTACATCTACTGGAACTGTTTTAACAGAATCTTTTATCTTTTAGGTAGAATATTTGAATAGTGTAGTATTTTTATTGATTGGATAAAATTAGTTATTTCATAATATTTGCAAAAAAGGGTTACAAAATATTAAAAGCATTGAATAATAATTCTGTATTTATATTTCCACCAATAACAACTTTATTTATAAGAGTAAATCTATACTCAGAATTATGCATTATTTGTTCATCTCCACTCATAGTTCTAGATAGTTCCTATGTGATATACTTTATCATTACTAAAATTGTTTGATTATGGAGTTAGAGCTGACTAAAAAAATCTGGAAAAGCTTTTCCTGCCCGTTTGCAATATAATTTCATAGATTCGTGAAATCTTCTCGGGTGATCAGCCGAGTAAAGGCGTCGTCTTCTCGCAACGTTTCGAAGGGTTTCGTACCCATCATCTTCAAGCGAAGTGTCGAGATGCTGTGTTGCGCGGTCCTATAAAGGCTCCTGGACCAGTGACTGATTCCGGGCGCCGACCAATCAGGTACCTGCGGAATCGGCCGCCACGCCAGTGGTGGAGGGTACGCGGCGCGGACCGGTCGTCGAGTCCCTGCCGGTTCCTAATACGTCTGTGGCCGCTACCGTCTTCGTGCCGGAGCGTTCTCTTCTAATTTTAGTTATTGCGGGATTCCAAGCTGTACTAAGTTGGAAACCAGTGTCTCGATTGATCAGGTTGCTGTTCAACCGAATTTCTACAGCCTCTTTGAAAACTGAATCCCAAAATCCTTTAGCGTCACACAGCTTCTTCGTACCCTCAAAGAGGAAGGTGTGTCCTTCGTTAATGCTATGTTCCGCTACCGCCGATTTTTCTGTCTGACCAAGGCGTACATTTCTAATGTGTTCCGAGCGCCTCTGCGTGATGCAGCGCTGCGTTTGTCCGATGTATTTCGTACCACATTCACATTCAATACTGTATACGCCCGGAGTCTGCAGTCCTAGGTGGTCTTTGACTGAGCCAAGTATGTCCTTAGTTTTACTTGGGGCATGAAAAATTGTCTTGATGTTGTGTTTCTCCAGAATGCGGGCAATCTTGGCTGTTGGCGGTCCCGCGTATGGTAGAAATGCCAGGCATCTGGTCTCATCTTCTTCTTCTGGTGTGTCTACCTTCCTGCTCTTGTGTAGGGCGCGCGAGATTTGCGTCTCATTATAACCGTTGCTGCGGAAGGTCTTCCTTAGGTGTTGTAACTCTGCAGGTAGGCTGTCATCATCACAGATAGACTTGGCCCTGTGCACTAGTGTGTTAAGCACTGAGTTGCGTTGTGCTGGGTGGTGGCAACTCTGTGCATGAAGGTATAAATTCGTATGTGTCTTCTTCCTATACACAGCGTGACCCAAGGTGCCATCAGGGTGCCTCTTGATTAGAATGTCAAGGAAGGGCAAGCTTCCGTTTTCTTCCACCTCCATGGTGAATTGTATGTTGCTGTGTATGCTGTTGAGATGTCGCAGGAAGTCTTGCAGGTTCTCTCTGCCATGTGGCCACACGACAAAAGTGTCATCCACATATCTGTATAAGGCTTTAGGTTTCAATGGGGCGGTGTCCAGGGCTATGTCTTCAAAGTGCTCCATGTAAAGATTAGCGATGCCTGGAGCTAAGGGGGACCCCATGGCTACACCATCCACTTGTTCATAAAATTTGCCTCCACACTTGAAGTAGGTGTTTGTTAACACATGCCGGAGCAGCTTTATTGTGTCCTCACTAAAGCGTGTTTCGAGCAGCGCTAGGGAGTCTTCCAGCGGTACTCGTGTGAAGAGTGAGGTGACGTCAAAGCTGACAAGAAGATCTTCTTTATCCAGGCGAAAGCCTTGTAGTACCTTCACAAACTCCGCCGAGTTCTTGACATGGTGCTCACAGTGACCCACGATCGGTTTGAGCAGTTGTGCTAGGTACTTGGCTAAACCATATGTCGGTGAGTTGATGGTGCTCACTATGGGTCGCAATGGAACTCTGTCTTTGTGGATCTTAGGGAGCCCATATAGCCGTGGTGGTGCCGGTGCTCTGGGGTACAGCTTCCTGATGACGTCCTTTTCCAGTCCAGAGTCATTGAGCAAGGCGATGGTCTTGCGAGTCACGGAAGCTGTCGTGTCCTTGTCCAGTTGCTTGTAGGCAGTATCTTGTAGCAGTGAGTTTATCTTCTGCCAATAATCTTCTTTCCTCAGTATCACCGTGGCATTGCCTTTGTCAGCAGCTAGAACGACAGTGTCCTCATCCTCACGTAGGGCCTTAAGAGCCTTCCATTCAGCAGACGTTATGTTGTTCTTGGGCATTTTTGCCTTCTCCAGGACCCTGCACGTGTCTCTCCTGGCAGGCAAAGAACTGGACGAGACCACAATATCAGTGCTGTCGAGAGGACTTAATTTTGCTCCAGTACCCAGGACACTACCTAAGCGAGACATTATCAGCAGCATCGAGCAAGCCGTGCGCGGCCTCCCTACGGAGGCAGCTGAGGAAGTTAGGCATCGCTAATCTTTACATGGAGCACTTTGAAGACATAGCCCTGGACACCGCCCCATTGAAACCTAAAGCCTTATACAGATATGTGGATGACACTTTTGTCGTGTGGCCACATGGCAGAGAGAACCTGCAAGACTTCCTGCGACATCTCAACAGCATACACAGCAACATACAATTCACCATGGAGGTGGAAGAAAACGGAAGCTTGCCCTTCCTTGACATTCTAATCAAGAGGCACCCTGATGGCACCTTGGGTCACGCTGTGTATAGGAAGAAGACACATACGAATTTATACCTTCATGCACAGAGTTGCCACCACCCAGCACAACGCAACTCAGTGCTTAACACACTAGTGCACAGGGCCAAGTCTATCTGTGATGATGACAGCCTACCTGCAGAGTTACAACACCTAAGGAAGACCTTCCGCAGCAACGGTTATAATGAGACGCAAATCTCGCGCGCCCTACACAAGAGCAGGAAGGTAGACACACCAGAAGAAGAAGATGAGACCAGATGCCTGGCATTTCTACCATACGCGGGACCGCCAACAGCCAAGATTGCCCGCATTCTGGAGAAACACAACATCAAGACAATTTTTCATGCCCCAAGTAAAACTAAGGACATACTTGGCTCAGTCAAAGACCACCTAGGACTGCAGACTCCGGGCGTATACAGTATTGAATGTGAATGTGGTACGAAATACATCGGACAAACGCAGCGCTGCATCACGCAGAGGCGCTCGGAACACATTAGAAATGTACGCCTTGGTCAGACAGAAAAATCGGCGGTAGCGGAACATAGCATTAACGAAGGACACACCTTCCTCTTTGAGGGTACGAAGAAGCTGTGTGACGCTAAAGGATTTTGGGATTCAGTTTTCAAAGAGGCTGTAGAAATTCGGTTGAACAGCAACCTGATCAATCGAGACACTGGTTTCCAACTTAGTACAGCTTGGAATCCCGCAATAACTAAAATTAGAAGAGAACGCTCCGGCACGAAGACGGTAGCGGCCACAGACGTATTAGGAACCGGCAGGGACTCGACGCCCGGTCCGCGCCGCGAACCCTCCACCACTGGCGCGGCGGCCGATTCCGCAGGTACCTGATTGGTCGGCGCCCGGAATCAGTCACTGGTCCAGGAGCCCTTATAGGACCGCGCAACACAGCATCTCGACACTTCGCTTGAAGATGATGGGTACGAAACCCTTCGAAACGTTGCGAGAAGACGACGCCTTTACTCGGCTGATCACCCGAGAAGATTTCACGAATGGAATACGCCGAGAAAGTCTCAAATCACATTTAATTTCATAGATTCTTTTTTGTTACATAATTTTTCAAGTGTGTTAAAATACTGTGTATTCAGATTATGTAATATGGTTAAATATGTCCTTTTGTAAATGTTGTGTATATGCTACATGCTTTTTATCAATTGAGTCACTTATCGTTACTACTTTCTTACCTTTAAAACTAATGTGAGTTTTACTAAGCAAAAAAATTTAGCTATTTCCTTTTGTATTGTTGGATTATATCATTTTTTTTTGGATAAAATATTATTAAACTTTTCCTCATACATAATTGTTTTAAAACAAATTGACTACATAACCACAAATAAATTCGTTAATGTTTTATATTGTTTTGACATTATAAATTGATTTTTTCCTAAACGCATACTATTTGATTAGGTATATTTCCTCAAAATTATTCAAGATCCAATTTATATCTTTATTTTTGTATTCATAAATCCAATGAGTACAAATATGATCAGATGTATCTAAATTTACTGTTAGTTTATCATTAAATTCTCAATCATAAAAACTCCAAGAAAATGTAATTCTTAATTGTTTAGTTACTTCTTCTATGTTAAAATCAGATAAACGATTATAAAAGTTTTTGATTATTTATCTGATTTATTTTTACTTTTTTAAAACATTATACTTTATTTTCCATTACTTAATTGTGTCATTTTTGTTCCTCAAATTCTTTATCATTCTTTTGTATATGAAGAATTGCTTTTGCTATTGATGAGCACCAACAGCTGTTGAACCAACAGCACCTAATGCGAAAGTAACATTCCTAAAAATCCAGTTCATTTTTTTTTCAGTAAATATTGAACACTTTGTTTTACAACAGGAATATGAAATGTAATAAAAAAATATCCACCAGTTTTTACTTTTTTCCTGTTATGTGCATCAGTTAAAAAAACATCAATACTATTCAATTGTCCATTACTTAATTTACGTTTAATTAATTTTGGTTTACTTTTTCCACTCAGTAGCAAAGTAGTTACTCATTTATTTAGATTAAAAATGAATAAACTTTTGTATAAGCCCCAACCATTTTCTTCAACATTCTAACATATTCCTAAACATAATTTTTTCATACATTATTCCTCTAACTGCTGTTGCTGATAATTTTTTACCGTTGAAGACTCATCGGAATACATTCTCCATTTTGGAATCAATTGCAGTTCTTCACCTGCTTTGTGTCCTTTTTTTTAAATATTATCTCTAGAAGCAATTCATGTTATTAACAATCTTCATCTAATGGATTTAGTCCTTCATCACATCTACACAATCTTCCATTTACTTTTGATCCACAACAATTATAACCAAAAATTTAATTCAAATGGAAATTTTTAATAAATATAATAAGTAATCCTTTTCCATGTTTTTAATATTGCCAAAATGTGTTTGTTAAATTATTCAAAAATCTAGTTGGATATGGAAATTCTTTTCGATTATTAATAATAGAAACAATAAATTTATTTGTTAACATTTGAGTTATTCAAACTTTTTCAATTTGATAATTTTAATTTTTGGTTAGTCCTTCACCATGAATTATTGTTAATCTCTCGAATAAATCATTAACACCATTCATCCAAATATATTCAGTTAGTTTCTATATATTTTCTAATTAAACCCAGTTTGAATATTGTTTAATTCTTTCTAAGTAATGTTGATTATATAGGACTTTTCTCAACTTCTGTTTTCATGAATCGATTTTAACACAACAATCATTTAATCCTTCGATTTCTTGCATCACTTGTTTAATTGCAACGAAAACTGATTGATCTTTTTCAAATTTTTCATCTTCTGTACTTGGTTGTTCTTTCCATTTTCTGATCTCTTCTTTTAATTGAACTCTTATTTTTATTTTGTCTAGCATCAATAACAACCTCTGGGTTGTATTTTGAAACATTGATTAAGGATCAATGTTCAACATTTTTATGTTCATCATTTATGTTTAACTTTTATGTTCAACATTCAAAAAATTGTTAATCTTTTCTCTATATTACCATCATTAGTTACTTGTGATATCTATTGTAATAAAACCAAATTCATAATAATTCCAACCTTTACTACATATTGTTTTAAAGATCATCGAATTTACATCGTTACCAACAAATTAATTATAAATATACTTCAAATTTTTATCATCATGTCTCAAAATATTTCAAAAAGTAAAATTATATATAACTAATTGTTTTGGCATTTTTTAATGTGTTTGTCTTTAATAAAACAATCTATTCCTCTGTGTCTTCTTCTAGTAGAACAACCTCTAACTATATCTTGATTTACAAAAATGAAATCATCAAAAAATAGAACTGAATTATTTTCACCTTTGTCTAATGGAATAATTTCTTCTGATTTTTTTTCAATAAAATTATCTCCTATTTTTTCACACATTGTCTAATTTCTTGATCTAAATATTACATCAAAACTAATAGATTGTACATTAATGAAGAAATGATATAAATCTCTGTTGGTCAATATAGGTCGAAAAATCTGGAAAAATTTATTCAATCGAAAAGAACCTGATATACACATTCAAGAGGATAAAATTTTGAATAGAGTTGTTATTGAAAGTAACATTACATTATTTATAGGTAAAGAAGATTTTACTGGTCAAATTTTGGTATTTAATGATCCAATTATTGAAGCTCTTGGAAGAAACAATTGATAATAATCGCCAAAAAATTATTCCAGTTGAATTAATAAACATTAATTTTAATGTTCGTGTTGGAATGTTTGTTAAAAATAGTTATCATTACCATAGAGAAACTAATATTTTTTTCTTCAGCTAAACCAAATGCTGAATTTGACTCTGTTTAAAAGACTCTGACTGGGAAGTGGTGTACCAGCTGCCCATTCCACCTCACTAAATCCCTTCAAAAATGTTCCCCATAAATTTGGCTTGCAAATCTATTCACACTTTTTCATACTGAAAGTGGATACAGTGGCAGTGGGAAAAAGATGGAAAAGTAATAAACAGTGAAAGACAGATATTGCAGTATATTAAATGCGAAGGAGAAAATGGCAGAGTGAGAGAAAGAAAAGCACACAGTGCCAGTGGAACATACTTGATAGTGTCAGAATAGTCCTAGGAAGAGAGTAGAGATTGCCAGTGGGACAGGAATAAAGAGAAGAGACAGTGGAAGTGGGTGACATCCAGTGAAAATAAGAGACACAGTGTATGCCAGTGACAACAAGGAAGAGAGAAACTGTGACACTGACAAGAGAAAGCAGCAGTGGAGAGATATAAATAAGACAGTAGTATTAAGAGAGAGCAAGAAGGAGACAGTGAGAGAGGGACAGCCAGCCAGAGTGGCCGAGCGGTTCTAGGCGCTACAAACTGGAACCGCGCGACCGCTATGGTCACAGGTTCGAATCCTGCCTTGGGCATGGATGTGTGTGATGTCCTTAGGTTAGTTAGGTTTAAGTAGTTCTAAGTTCTAGGGGACTGATGACCTCAGAAGTTAAGTCCCATAGTGCTCGGAGCCATTTGAACCATTTGAGAGTGGAACATGACAATAGTTGAATAACATAATGAATTAGACTGTGGCACAAAGACACAAAGAGGTAATTACAATGAGTTGGGCTGAACGTGTGAGTGAGAATGAGCAAGTGGGAGTGGATGAGATGAGCAACTTACAGTGACAGAGTGTTGAGTGAGTGCATGTTACAGTTAGTGGAGCATGTGGGAGTCAGATACGAGTTGTGCATTGAAAAAAGTACGAAAATTTTCGCATTCCAAATTTTTTGGGAAAGTTTTTTAAGGTGCTGTGTAATGTAGAATAAGGCAGCTGTCTTAAACAAGAGCATATTTACCTTTTTTGTGCTGAGATAAAAGCATTTATCTGCTGGTTACCCCTGCCACTTAATCCGCCTCTATAGTCTAGGTCGCTGACACATAATTCTGGGATGGCACTCGACTTGGATGTAGCTGGTTAGAAACATGAGAGACTGAAGAAACTTCCTCTGCCACTATTTGACCAGCAAGGGGAGCAGAAATGGTGGCATAGGGTTGATGCTCTTTAGACTCTGCCATACCTGGCATAGCCTCGTAAATTCGCAAATTCTCGGCGTTGTCTCACAGAGTAAGTGCATGTGCCACTTTTGATGGTGATCCGACTGTTGGCAAGGGGATGTTAAACTATGTGATTAGAGAGGAGTACACTGTAAGCCAGAGCACAGAATCGGAACCTGCCACCTCTCTCACACAATTAGCAACAACACAACCGTCATGGAAATAAATCACACTTATCTATGATATTAAAAAGCCAAAATGATCGACCAGTCCTTGTTGCAGTTTCGCTATCTAACAGTTTGCAGGGCCAACAAGAATTTGATTTTCAATACTTCACATAATTATTGACCGAATTTAAAAATTTAAAATTCTGTCATAAGCTGCTCATTAAGAGGTTCGATGTTACATTAAAATTTCAACACAATAAATAAACTTCAATGATATAATCAGCGTACATGTCTTGAGACAGCATAACTCATGTGCAGGAATTACCCAGAATATATTCATCCTGTATTTGAGAATTAGAGCACTTAGCGACTTCCAACAAACTTAACAGATAATTCAAACCTTACAAACTTTTTCTCAGTTATACTCCCCAAAAAATAATTAAGGGAAAAAGTTTCAAAACATATTTTGCAGGTAGTATCCACATATACCACTGAATCTTCCTGCTAAATTATATCACAGTTGCTGTTGTTGTGGTCTTCAGTCCTGAGACTGGTTTGATGTAGCTTTCCATGCTATTCTACCCTGTGCAAGCTTTTTCATCTCCCAGTACCTACTGCAACCTACATCCTTCTGAATCTGCTTAGTGTATTCATCTCTTGGTCTCCCACTACGATTTTTACCCTCCACGCTGCCCTCCAATACTAAATTGGTGATCCCTTGATGCCTCAGAACATGTCCTACCAACCGATCCCTTCTTCTGGTCAAGTTGTGCCACAAACTTCTCTTCTCCCCAATCCTATTCAATACTTCCTCATTAGTTATGTGATCTACCCATCTAATCTTCAGCATTCTTCTGTAGCACCACATTTCGAAAGCTTCTGTTCTCTTCTTGTCCAAACTATTTATCGTCCATGTTTCACTTCCATACATGGCTACACTCCATACGAATACTTTCAGAAATGACTTCCTGACACTTAAATCAATACTGGATGTTAACAAATTTCTCTTCTTCAGAAACGCTTTCCTTGCCATTGCCAGCCTACATTTTATATCCTCTCTACTTCGACCATCATCAGTTATTTTGCTCCCCAAATAGCAAAACTCCTTTACTACTTTAAGTGCCTCATTTCCTAATCTAATTCCCTCAGCATCACCCGACTTAATTCGACTACATTCCATTATCCTTGTTTTGCTTTTGTTGATGTTCATCTTATATCCTCCCTTCAAGACACTGTCCATTCCATTCAACTGCTCTTCCAAGTCCTTTGCTGTCTCTGACAGAATTACAATGTCATCGGCGAACCTCAAAGTTTTTATTTCTTCTCCATGAATTTTAATACCTACTCCGAATTTTTCTTTTGTTTCCTTTACTGCTTGCTCAATATACAGATTGAACAACATCGGGGAGAGGCTACAACCCTGTCTTACTCCCTTCCCAACCACTGCTTCCCTTTCATGTCCCTCGACTCTTATAACTGCCATCTGGTTTCTGTACAAATTGTAAATAGCCTTTCGCTCCGTGTGTTGTACCCCTGCCACCTTCAGAATTTGAGAGAGAGTATTCCAGTCAACATTGTCAAAAGCTTTCTCTAAGTCTACAAATGCTAGAAACGTAGGTTTGCCTTTCCTTAATATATCTTCTAAGATAAGTCGTAAGGTCAGTATTGCCTCACGTGTTCCAGTGTTTCTACGGAATCCAAACTGATCTTCCCTGAGGTTGGCTTCTACTAGTTTTTCCATTCGTCTGTAAAGAATTCGTGTTAGTATTTTGCAGCTGTGACTTATTAAGCTGATAGTTCGGTAATTTTCACATCTGTCACCACCTGCTTTCTTTGGGATTGGAATTATTATATTCTTCTTGAAGTCTGAGGGTATTTCGCCTGTTTCATACATCTTGCTCACAAGATGGTAGAGTTTTGTCAGGACTGGCTCTCCCATGGCCGTCAGTAGTTCCAATGGAATATTGTCTACTCCGGGGGCCTTGTTTCGACTCAGGTCTTTCAGTGCTCTGTCAAACTCTTCACGCAGTATCGTATCTCCCATTTCATCTTCATCTACATCCTCTTCCATTTCCATAATATTGTCCTCAAGTACATCGCCCTTGTATAGACCCTCTATATACTCCTTCCACCTTTCTGCTTTCCCTTCTTTGCTTAGAACTGGGTTTCCATCTGAGCTCTTGATATTGATACAAGTCGTTCTCTTATCTCCAAAGGTCTCTTTAATTTTCCTGTAGGCGGTATCTATCTTACCCCTAGTGAGATAGGCCTCTACATCCTTACATTTGTCCTCTAGCCATCCCTGCTTAGCCATTTTGCACTTCCTGTCGATCTCATTTTTGAGACGTTTGTATTCCTTTTTGCCTGTTTCACTTACTGCATTTTTATATTTTCTCCTTTCATCAATTAAATTCAACATTTCTTCTGTTACCCAAGGATTTCTACTAGCCCTCGTCTTTTTACCTACTTGATCCTCTGCTGCCTTCACTACTTCATCCCTCAAAGCTACCCATTCTTCTTCTACTGTATTTATTTCCCCCATTCCTGTCAATTGCTCCCTTATGCTCTCCCTGAATCTCTGTACAACCTCTGGTTCTTTTAGTTTATCCAGGTCCCATCTCCTTAAAGTCCCACCTTTTTGCAGTTTCTTCAGTTTTAATCTACAGGTCATAACCAATAGATTGTGGTCAGAGTCCACATCTGCCCCTGGAAATGTCTTACAATTTAAAACCTGTCTTACCATTATATAATCTATCTGATACCTTTTAGTATCTCCAGGGTTCTTCCAGGTATACAACCTTCTTTCATGATTCTTAAACCAAGTGTTAGTTATGATTATGTTGTGCTCTGTGCAAAATTCTACCAGGCGGCTTCCTCTTTCATTTCTGTCCCCCAATCCATATTCACCTACTATGTTTCCTTCTCTCCCTTTTCCTACACTCGAATTCCAGTCACCCATGACTATTAAATTTTCGTCTCCCTTCACAATCTGGATAATTTCTTTTATTTCATCATACATTTCTTCAATTTATTCGTCATCTGCAGAGCTAGTTGGCATATAAACTTGTACTACTGTAGTAGGTGTGGGCTTCGTATCTATCTTGGCCACAATAATGCGTTCACTATGCTGTTTGTAGTAGCTTACCCGCATTCCTATTTTCCTATTCATTATTAAATCTACTCCTGCATTACCCCTATTTGATTTTGTGTTTATAACCCTGTAGTCACCTGACCAGAAGTCTTGTTCCTCCTGCCACCGAACTTCACTAATTCCCATTATATCTAACTTCAACCTATCCATTTCCCTTTTTAAGTTTTCTAACCTACCTGCCCGATTAAGGGATCTGACATTCCACGCTCCGATCCGTAGAACGCCAGTTTTCTTTCTCCTGATAACGACATCCTCTTGAGTAGTCCCCGCCCGGAGATCCGAATGGGGGACTATTTTACCTCCGGAATATTTTACCCAAGAGGACGCCATCATCATGTAATCATACAGTAAAGCTGCATGCCCTCGGGAAAAATTACGGCTGTAGTTTCCCCTTGCTTTCAGCCGTTCGCAGTACCAGCACAGCAAGGCCGTTTTGGTTATTGTTACAAGGCCAGATCAGTCAATCATCCAGACTGTTGCCCTTGCAACTACTGAAAAGGCTGCTGCCCCTCTTCAGGAACCACACGTTTGTCTGGCCTCTCAACAGATACCCCTCCGTTGTGATTGCACCTACGGTACGGCTATCTGTATTGCTGAGGCACGCAAGCCTCCCCACCAACGGCAAGGTCCATGGTTAATGGGGGGATATCACAGTACGACACATAGTTCAGGAGAAATGACATTGCAGACATTGAGGAGCCATGATAAATTAGATTTTCTGAAAGCTGAACGTTTAGTCAGCCACTTAACCAATTAACTTATTTGCAAAGTAATCAGACATTTAAAGCTGTTTTCTACACACAAGTTCGGCTCCTTAAAGAACTTGGGTGGAGACTTGAAGTCACTGCTAAGAGAGAGAGAGAGTTGGGCTAAGATGATACAGAGTCATGTAGGCAGTCTTTTTCCATCGCCCAATACATGTGTCGAATAGGTATCAGAATTGATAATACTGGTACAATCAATGTACTTGCACCGGGCACTATACAGTGGCTTGATGAACTGTATGCATGGTGTTTCAGATAAGACATTTTGTCATTGTAACTAAAAAAGAAAGTGAAATATGTATTTGTTTAGGTGCATAAGCATAAGAATTTGACTAGATGTTCGAATCGCAACAACAGTATCTGCATACAAACAAATATGAGGACAGAGTATATAAAAGTTTCAAGAATGCTAATATAATGACTCACCATCTTCCATTTCAGCCTAACTCAGAATGAAAGACCAATTTTACCAACTAGATTTTTCTAAATCACTCATATTCGTCTTTTGCAAGTTGAAATGATAATTTCGCACGTTTTAGAAGCCACAAAATTACCTCTGATGAGCAACTACAGCAAATATCCACTAGGAATATCTGACTAAAAACAAACTGGGGCAAGTGCAGAAAACTGCAACAACAATCATTGATTAAAGTTGTAAAGAGTTCAAAGCAAGCACCACATACTTCATCAACGACAAATGCCGCTTCATCGTCATAGGAATGCATTTTGAATAGGTAGACACTCTATCTTAGACGTCTGATCAGTTGCTTTTGACTGAAATTTATTTGTTCCTAATAATGCAAATTCACACATATTAAAAGTTTGCTCTGACGTGCCATAGCACATAATTCTGAGTATACTATAAAATTACTTGCGACAATTAATCTATTTTCATACGAATTTACTTATATTTAGACCATCAGTAGTCGTTGTGAGGTTTAAGTATTCAATTGTAGGTTCCGTTTTAGAGATTATGCTTAAAATTTGCTAACATTAGTTAAAAGTCGCAACCTCATTTCATTTGTAGCGATGTAAGAGAATTTATGACTGATAGCTACCATGAGCCAATTCACGAAGAGCACATAATTATGAGAACATCGTTTAACTTACACTACAGGCCATTAAAATTGCTACACCACGAAGATGACGTGCTACAGACGCGAAATTTAACCGACAGGAAGAAGATGCTGTGATATGCAAATGATTAGCTTTTCAGAGCATTCACACAAGGATGGCGCCAGTGGCGACACCTACAACGTGCTGACATGAGGAACGTTTCCAGCCGATTTCTCATACACAAATAGCAGTTAACCGGCGTTGCGTAGTGAAACGTTGTTGTGATGCCTCGTGTAAGAAGGAGAAATGTGTACCATCACGTTTCCGACTTTGATAAAGGTCGGATTGTAGCCTATCGCGATTGCGGTTTATCGTATCGCGACATTGCTGTTCGCATTGGTCGAGATCCAATGACTGTTAGCAGAATATGGAATCGGTGGGTTCAGAAGGGTAATGCGGAACGCCGTGCTGGATCCCAACGGCCTCGTATCACTAGCAGTCGAGATGACAGGTATCTTATCAGCATGGCTGTAACGGATTGTGCAGCCACGTCTCAATCCCTGAGTCAACAGATGGGGACGTTTGCAATACAACAACCATATGCACAAACAGTTCGACGACGTTTGCAGCAGCATGGACTATCAGCTCGGAGACCGTGGCTGCGCTTACCCTTGACGCTGCATCACAGACAGGAGCGCCTGCGATGGTGTACTCAACGACGAACCTGGGTACACGAATGGCAAAACGACTTTTTTTTCGGATGAATCCAGGTTCTGTTTACAGCGTCATGATGGTCGCATCCATGTTTGGCGACATCGGGGTGAATGCACATTGGAAGCGTGTATTCGTCATCGCCTTACTGGCGTATCACCCGGCGTGATGGTATGGGGTGCCATTGATTGCACGCCTCGGTCACCTCTTGTTCGCATAGACGGCACATTGAACAGTGGACGTTACATTTCAGATGAGTTACGAGCCGTGGCTCTACCCTTCATTCGATTCCTGCGGGACTCTACATTTCAGCAGGATAATGCACGACCGCATGTTGCAGGTCCTGTACGGGCCTTTCTGGATGAGAAAATGTCCAAAAAACGTTCAAATGTTTGTGAAATCTTATGGGACTTAACTGCTAAGGTCATCAGTCCCTAAGCTTACACACTACTTACCCTAAATTATCCTAATGACAAACACACACACCCATGCCCGAGGGAGGACTCGAACCGGCGCAGGGATCAACCGCACAGCCATGAGTGCAGCGCCTCAGACCGCTCGGCTAATACAGAGCGGCAGAAAATGTTCGACTGCTGCCGTGGCCAGCAAATTCTCCAGATCTCTCACCAATTGAAAACGTCTGGTCAATGGTGGCCTAGCAACTGGCTCATCACAATACGCCAGTCACTATTCTTGATGAACAGTGGTATCCTGTTGAAGCTGTATGTGCAGCTGTACCTGTACACGCCATCCAAGATCTGTTTGACTCAATGCCTAGGCGTATCAAGGCTGTTATTACGGCCAGAGGTGGCTATACTGGGCACTGATTTCTCAGGATCTATGCACCCAAATTGCGTGAAAATGTAATAACATGTCAGTTCTAGTATAATATATTTGTCCAATGAATACCCGTTTATCATCTGCATTTCTTCTTGGTGCAGCAATTTCAATGGGCAGTATTGTATTTATCAGCACTCTTTGAAGACAGCCATTTGAAAGTTGTTCAGTAGGATACGTCTTCCATACCATCTACTTCAATGTGAGTTATAATTGCTGGTGAACTGCAAAGACATTACGCCCGGGTTTCATCCGCTAAGAATGTTACAGTGTTTGCCTGCATAGTGAAAGACTGTCTACACGCTAGACTTTGTAGGTGGTAGCTGGCTGAGCAGTCCTGTGTCAGAGCTGTGTCCTCATGTGGCCTGTAAGATAAAGCACACTTGCTTATACGGGACTGCCTAGGCTGGAGTGCTACCCGCACTTTCCGTGGCTCTAAGTCTACAGCTTGCTTAATGTTTAATTTCGATGACTATTTCTATGCTGCATCATACAGGAAATTATGGTGAGAACGTTGCTCACATGCACGCTTCGGACTAATATTTATTTTGCAGATGTACTTTCTTCGTCACTAAGGTTCTATCCGTTACTGAAAGAGTGAGTACCTGTTCTACTTTCAACGATCTATATCGGTGTTTCACTTATTCATCGATGAATCTTGGTCACGGCATACATTACAATTCCACTTATTTACTACTATTACGAGGATCAGGAATTATATCGGGTTCCTTTTGTTCTGTTTTTTGATGCAACATAGTCTTGCAATCCATGAAATCCACTGGAGGAATACTTAACCTTTTTTACTATATTCAGCTATCTATTTGATGAATAATAAACCAGAGTTTCGTTAAAGTCTCTTTACAAATTTTTTTACCCTGAAGCAATTTATACTTTTTTACGTATGTCCTGGATTATTCCACGTGCTTACTTATTCTTTTCTTGTTAATGGTTGAAGGGTGCACAATTTATTAAATAAATTTGCCTTCAGCACAGTCGTTCTTCAGACAAGCTGCCGTCAGCAGGAGTAGTTTTAATTTCTCTGTATGCATTTTACATAAAATACGAGGGCCATTCAGAAAGTAAACTCTGGTTGATTTTAAAAAATACACCAAGTTAAATAAAAATATTTTAATATATACATCTTACAACTACATCTTTGCACTATTTTTCTACATAGTCTCCATAGCGATTGAGGCACTTATCGTATCTCTTCACAAGCTTTGAAATTCCTTCTGCATAAAAATCACCCGCTTGTGCCTGGAGCCAGCCTGTGACCGCATCTTTTAGCTCTTTGTCGTCATCAAACCGCTGTGACCCGAGCCATTTCTTCAAATGCATGAAGAGGTGATAATCACTTGGCGCCAGGTCTGGGCTGTAAGGTGGATGGTTGATAACGTCCCACTTGAAGGACTCAAGAAGGGCCGTTGTTCTGCGAGCAGAGTGAGGACGGGCATTATCGTGCAAAAAAACGATATCGGAAGTCAGCATACCACGGCGTTTGTTCTGTATAGCCCGTCGTAACTTTTTTATTGTGTCACAGTACACGTCTTGATTAATGGTCGTACCACGTTCCATGAATTCAACCAACAACACCCCTTTAGCATCCCAAAACACCGTTGCCATCAGTTTTCTGGCAGAAAAATCTTGCGAGGCTTTTCTTGGTTTGGTAGGCGAATTTGAATGTGCCCACATCTTTGATTGTTCTTTTGTCTCAGGGTTCACGTACTTAATCCAGGTTTCGTCACTGGTCACGATTCTGTTTAACAATGGTTCTCCTTCGTCCTCATAACGTGACAGAAAGTCTAATGCAGAGGCCATTCTTTGAGTTTTGTGGTGGTCGGTAAGAATTTTGGGCACCCATCGTGCACAGAACTTACGGTAACCCAATCTTGCTGTCACTATCTCGTACAAGAGAGTCTTAGAAATCTGTGGAAAACCAGTAGACAACTCCGACATTGAGAAACGTCGAATTTCACGAACTTTTGCATCAACTGTCTGAACGAGTTCGTCAGTCACCAATGATGGTCTACCACTCCTCTCTTCATCATGAACGTTTTCTCGTCCACTTTTAAATAAACGTACCCATTCACGGACAACTCCTTCACTCATAACTCTTGGTCCGTACACGGCACAAAGCTCACGATGAATAGCTGCTGCAGAATATCCTTTGGCTGTAAAAAACCTTATGACAGCACGCACTTCACATTTGGTGGGGTTTTCTATTGCAGCACACATTTCAAACTGCCACAAAACTAAACTAGCGCAGGTACGACGTTCACTCGACCACGGCTTGATGCTGACTGACCTGTTGAGTGCGTGAACGCACAGATGGCGTCGCTACTCCCCCCACAACCCGCACTGTGACCAATCGGAGGTTACTTTCTGAACCGCCCTCGTATTACATATATTTGTGTTGCGGAGGACTTCGAGAATTCCTGCTGATCCTGAATATGTTCTAAGAGACTAGAGTAAATCATGTTTATCGTGCGTAGGTTTTAGACTCCTGCCCGCAGCTCATGGTCGTGCGGCAGCGTTCTCGCTTCCCTTGCCCGGGTTCCCGGGTTCGATTCCCGGCGGGTTCAGGGATTTTCTCTGCCCTGTGATGGCTGGGTGTTGTGTGCTGTCCTTAGGTTAGTTAGGTTTAAGTAGTTCTAAGTTCTAGGGGACTGATAACCATAGATGTTAAGTCCCATAGTGCTCAGAGCCATTTGAACCATTTGTTTTAGACTCCATAACGTTACATTTACATCCCCATTGCATGCGTTCTCTCTGTATGATAGGATGTAAACATACTCTCAGATCGTGCTAGGAGGTCTGAGTATGTTGACGATAACTTTACCCATTATATATCTCGTTGCGCTATGAAACTCCTACATACTTTTTAATTTATTATCAATTGAAGTCTGACGGCGTTGTTAATCACCCATAGATCAAAATTTTTAATGAAAACATGAATAATTTCAGGCCATTTAGACTGAAGTCATACTAGTTACGTTCTCGCCTAAATTTCAAAAAGGTGGAGGACGCTATTCAAACAACAAATTGTTGTCCATTCAAACAACAAATTTCCCATAAAAACGACGTTTTAATTAATGTAAACCACTTTCGGGGCAAAATACTGATTCTCACGATGATTCTAACAGTGGTAACCGATTAGTTTTCATACATACACTAGCGCACACTCCGCTGCAGAGTGAAAATCTCATTCTGGAAAGTGGATCAAGATATTCGTGAGAAAAAGTGTCGAACCATACATTTAATCGGTTAGTAAATACTAACGCAACTACTCTGTGGAAAGATGGAACGACTGCTAGAAGCCGACCTGGTGGAATAAGAATCTGAATTCCTGACAATGTGAAAACATGCGAGGTAAAGCTACCACCACAAATTATTTTTGAAAACGCGCCGAAGGAATGTAGACCGACACTTATAGTATTAGTAGTCCTGGATAAAGCGTTTGATAATGTTGAGTGGAAGAGACTTTTTGAAATTGTGAAGTTATTGAGGGTCAAATATAGCAAGTGAAAGGTTGAAACGTTTAGGTCTGCCGTCGTCGAGAAAATTCTTTCTGAGACGGAATAGGACTTGGAGTTCAACGGAAAGGATAGGAGCTTGGAAAGAGGTCGTAAGATGAACATCAACAAACATAAAGGAGGGATAACGGAATTTAAGGGAATTAATCCAGCCGATGATCGGTGAATTACATTACAAAGTGAGACACTGAGGTTGTCGACGGGTTACGTTATTTGGACAGGAAAACGAGTGATGACAGCCGAAGTAAGTACTATGTAAAATGTGTAGTAACAAAAGTAAGAAAAACTTCTTTGATAGAGGGGAATTTGCTAACATCGAATACACGCTGATCAGCCAGAATGTCCAGGGGATAGCACCGTGACCTGGCGAGGAATAACTGCTAGTCAGACACAAGCTCGGTGTGGGCAGAATGGGGAAGGCGCGCGATCTACCTGAGTCCGACCGAGGGCAAATTATGATAGTCCGGAGCGTGGGCACGAGCATTTCGAAAACTGCACGATTTGTCTGGTGTTAGGGTAGTGCTGTGGTGAGTGTCTTCAACACATGACGAAACCGAGGTGAAATCACGTCCAGATGTCGTGGAGTTGGGAGTCCATCCTTCATTACAGACGTCGGACGTCGTAGGCTGGGCAGTCTGGTAAAACAGGACAGGCGGCAAACTGTGACGGAACTAGCATCATACTTTGGTGCTGGGCAGAGTGCAAGAGTGTCTGAATATACAGTGCACAGAACACTCCTAACGATGGGCCTCCGCAGCCGATGTCCCATGCATGTGCCAAAGTTAAGACCACGAACACTGGCAACTGCAACTGAAGGGCGCGAATCCGTCGTGTTGCAGAGGAGCAGGTCCTTGACGCCTGTACTGTGGGACGAAAAACAAACTGCCGGCGGTTCCATTATGCTCTGAGGAACGATCACGTGGGCATCCATGCGTCCAGTGGAGCTCGTGCAATTCACCATGACGGCTAAGGAGTATAGTAGGCTGGCTGCAGACCACGTACTCCCCTTCATGACGATCATGTTTCCCGACTATAGTGGCATTTTTCAACAAGATAGTGCGCCATGTCACAAGGCCAGGAGTCTGATGTAGTGTTTCTAGAAACATACTGGCGAGTTCCAATTGATATGCTGGACCCAAACTCGCCAGATCTGAACCCGATCGAACACATCTGTGATGTGATTGAACGTGGCGACAGAGCTCATCGCTCTCCTCCTCGGAATTTGCGATAATTACGTGACTTGTGTGTGCAGATGTAGTGCCAACTCCTTCCAGCGGCCTACCATGGCCTCACTGTTTCCGTGCCACGAAGCGTCGCCTTTATTATACGCGCCAAAGATGGACATACTGGCTCTTAGGTAGGTGGCCATAATGTTCTGGTTGATCAGTGTAATTTTAAGGATTAGGAAGGTTCTCCTGCAAACATTTATTTGGAGTCTATCCTGATATGGGAATGAAATATGGACGTTAAACAGTACAGAACAGGGGAGAATAGAATCTTTTGAAATTTGGTGATGTGCATTAGATGTCTAATGAAGAGGTACTAAATCAAATAGGGGAGAAAAGAAATGTCGCAGTCTGACAAAAGGGCAGGATTTCGCAATGGAGGGGAGTATGTGTATATGGGGTGGGGGGAGATATAAAATGTAGAGAGAGACCACCTCTTGATTACATTAAGCAAGTTCAAGTGGACGTATGTTGTAAATATGGAGAAGATCGCTCTTGATAGACGCATGGAGATCTGCATCAGACTACACTGGGGTCTAAAATTAAAGCAACAAAAGGAAGTTTTGCAACTTTGCGTTTACTTTGCCACAAAATAGAATAAACAGGTGGTATCAAACTAGAAACAACGTAAAGAATATAGAACGTAAACAACGGGAACATGCAGAACAGTAGACGAAAATGTTCTTCGTTTTTTCCAACTCAACAGCTTTGCACACACTTTCCGACAACTGGTTAACGTGCTCACTGTAGGGGTGTGACCACCCCTGGCAGCAAGAGAGTCCTGGCAACGTAGGAGCATGCTGGGAATGGCGTCATCAGTGTCATGCTGAGGAAATAACACCCATTCTTCCCGCGGAGTAGCTCGCAAATCTTTTAGTGTGGTTTGTGAATGTTAGCGTGATGCAATCCCTCGCCCTAGTGCATATCAGATTTGTTCTATGGTATTAAAACCGGGAGAGCGAACAGGCCGCGCTATGCGTGCAGTATCTTCCGTTTCCAAGAAAACACCACTTGTTCTCTATGAGGTCGAGCATTATCGTTCATCAATACGAAGTCTGGACGCAAAGCACCTCGCAACAACCGTACATGAAGTCGTAAGAGCTCGTCACGGTACCGGAAAGCGGTTAAAGCTTTTCGATTCACCGTAAAATTTCATGAAGAGATGCTCCAGTGGTCAACATAATCCCGGCCCACGCCATTGGCGATCCTAACCGATATCGGTCTCTTTCCACAATGTTCTGGTCTCGAAATCGCGTTCAACATTCCCTTCAGATGCGAATCTATCGAGAATCACAATCAAGACCAAATCGGGACTCACCTGTGAAAAGAACATTGGCCAACTCTTCGACTGTACAGGTGGCATGTTGGCGATTCCACTCTAGATGTTCCCTTCTGTCAAGACGCGTCAGAGGCTCACATACAGCAGGTCTCCGACAGTAAAGGCCACACTGTCTAAGCCTTCCCTGCAGTTTGCCTCGATACCACAAGTCCAGTGGATTTTGGCCAGGTCCAATGCCAGTTGCCACGCAGCACTAAGAACGTACCGTCGTGCCCTTACAAACAAATAAAGTTTTTCTCTTTCTGATGTCACACGTGTTCGGTCCTGCCCTGGTCTTCAGAGGGCCATCATCACCACATCCGAGAAACAACAGAACAACTCACGTTAAGCCATCGGGCCACATGAGTTTACGATTGTCGTGCTTCCATTCTTCCTATGGCCCTCCATCGCAGAGAGTCTGGTAGGCGTCTTCTCTGTGCCATACTGCACCGTCCTTGGCTATGTACACAGCGATTGTGGATGTGGGACTACCCGACAACACTACTCCCTTTGATAGATGCCCTGACGTCATCGTTGGTGTGGGTTTTTTAATGGCTCTGAACACTATGGGACTTAACTTCTGAGGTTATCAGTCCCCTAGAACTTAGAACTACTTAACCCTAACTAACCTAAGGACATCACACACATCCATGCCCGAGGCAGGATTCGGACCTGCGACCGTAGCGGTCGAGCGGTTCCAGACTGTAGCGCCTAGAACCGCTCAGCTACCCCAGCCGGCGTGGTGTGGTTTTCCGTTGGCTGAAATGCCATCGACCGTACGGACGTCTCTTGACAGTTTGTGTGATTAAATCGTGAATTAAACACAGAACGGGGAAACAGCGGTTTGTTGCTTTAATTTTGGACACCAGTGTAGGATGAACGCCACAAGACAGTCGTCCGGTCGAAAGGGTAAACATACTTCTACGTATGATTACAATTAATATATCGCTCACGTGAGTTGTTTGCATGTGAAAACGGCTTTAGACGTCATACAGTAAAAGCTAATTTGGTTTCCGGCACTTTTGAACGGCGTTAATTAGCAATCGCTAAGTGTGATGCTCTGGAAGATCATTACACACACGACGTAATTTCAGTTTCCACATATTGAGAGCAGTCTGACCAGTAATCGTTACATCAGAAAAGTATTGCTCGTTGTTCTGATGGCTTGGAAGCAAAAGAGGTGATTCTCATGTGCGTCTTAGACTTCAGCAAAGTCTTTGAAACTGTTGACTTAGACATCTTACTTTCCAAATTTAGCAGCCTATATTTCTCCCTGAGTGCAGTGCAATGGTTTCGCTCATACCTGACGTCTCGCCAGCAATGCGCCACGTAAGGGTCCATAAAGTCGCAATGGGGGCTGATATCAGGCATCCCTTAGCGTTCGGCGCTAGGTTCCATACTCTTTTCGTTGTTAGTAAATGATGTACCATCAGTTTTGTCTTACTGCAATACGGGTACACTGATGACCTCCAGTTACATCTAGGATGCAAAACCACGAAACCTGAAGACTGCTATGAGAATCTCAATACTGTACCTACCTGTGTGCACTATTCTTAAATGGACGCAGAATATAGCATTAAAAGTCAACCGATCCAAAACATAAGCGGTACTGATTGGTCATTATAGGCTCATTAGCCAGAAGTATTGGGAATGCCTGCCGTCTTTAACCCTAAATTTGGTAAATATCAACTTCTCTCCTTCATCAAAGAGTCTAGGAGTAAAAGTAGATGAAAATCTAAATTGGACTGAGCATGTAACTGCAATGTGCAAGAAGGCATCAACATCTCTCCATGCCCTACGAAAATATAAAAAGCTCTTCATTCTTGTCCTGAAAAAGAGAACTGAATAACATCCGCAGCTTCAGAAGATGGTTAATGACATATCTACTGAAGCAACAATAAGGATTTCCATTGCCCCTGTACACACTCGTTACCCTCGTACATCTTTCTTCCCAACCTCTTTTCTTAGTATTCTTAGCTGGTGCGGTTTCCTTCAATTTCTGCTATATCAGAAAACATCTATCTAGTATAACTATAAATTCTTTTCTTATCTGCCACTATCATTCAAGAATGGTTCAAATGGCTCTGAGCACTATAGGACTTGACTTCTAAGGTCATCAGTCCCCTAGAACTTAGAACTACTTAAACCCAACTAACCTAAGGACATCACACACATCCATGCCCGAGGCAGGATTCGAACCTGCGACCGTAGCGGTCGCGCGGTTCTAGACTGTAGCGCCTAGAACCGCTCGGCCACCTTGGGCGGCGCCACCATCATTATTGCCCTTATTGCCATTATTATTACTACAAGGGTTGGAACTTAAATAGTGACAACTATTTATTCACAACCGATAAAAAGAGTTACATTTTTGCAACTGTTACTGTCCTTCAAAGTAGTCACCAGCGTTGTGTAGAACCAGTTGCCAGCGATGTGGAAGATGTAGTATACCGTTAGCAGAGCCTGTTCTGTTGATGATGCGAATGGAGCGGTCTACTGCCTGTCGAATCTCTGGAACAGTTCTGAAGCGAATGCCACGAAGTGATTCCTTCATCTTTGGATTCAAATCAAAGTCATAAGGACTTAAAACCGGCGAGTATGGTGGATGGTACAGAACTTCCCAGCCCCATCGACCGAACAGAGGAGACACAGTTTGCGCTGTATGCGCTCGCGCATTGTCGTGTAAAATGATTGGTGGGTTGCGCAGAAAGTGTCGCCGCTTCTTTCGCAATGCTGGTCGCAGGTGATGCTCCAAAAATGAACAGTAATACTGTGCATTGACGGTCTGCCGTGGAGGAACGTAATGCGTTAGGATAACACCATCACAGTCGTACACGAGAATCACCATAACTTTAGGCCGCTCCATTCGCACCATCTATAGAACAGGCTCTGCTAGCGGTATACTACGCCTTCCACATCGCTGGCAACGGGTTCTACACAAAGCCGGTGACTACTCTGAAGGTCCGCAGCTCGTGGTCGTGCGGTAGCGTTCTCGCTTCCCACGCCCGGGTTCCCGGGTTCGATTCCCGGCGGGGTCAGGGATTTTCTCTGCCTCGTGATGACTGGGTGTTGTGTGATGTCCTTAGGTTAGTTATGTTTAAGTAGTTCTAAGTTCTAGGGGACTGATGACCGTAGATGTTAAGTCCCATAGTGCTCAGAGCCATTTGAACCATTTGAACTACTCTGAAGGAAGTAACGGGTGCAAAGATGTAACTCTTTCGTATTGGTTGTAAATAAATAGTTGCCACTACTTAAGTTCCAACCCTGGTAATATCACTATTGGTGGCAGCAACAGTAGTACAAGTATTGCCACTACTGACTTAATTAGTTCATGGCCAGAATTATTTACCCACATTTCCACATTAGACAAATCATTTTAATACTATTTGTCGTATTTAAATGGTTTTTTCTTAGGAAACAATGTTATGAAAAGGTGCCGTATGTGTGAAATCCTGGTATAATGTAAGAGGAAGCCAGAGGGAGCTAATCAGATCAGATTAGATAAATAAACAAATGAAATATTTCGAGAGGGCTCTGTCTGAACACATGTGGCAAGGAAGTGCAATCCTTCTCCTAAGAACGAAGGGGACCATTGGTTCTCTGGCCTGAACGTTCGCCTGACGTGTAGCCCATTGAACATGTCTGGTGTCTGGTGTATGGGCGATTAGCTACTTGTCGCAAACATTACTACTTGATCAATCTGTGAATATTTCTGATTTCCTTCGGCTTAGAGTACACGTGCATTCAGGTGATTAGTGACGTTGTCTGCCTTTGCCTCATTAATCGCGAGCTTCCAGATATAAGGCCTTGTTGAACGTTACTCATAATTTACAACTACATTGAAGCGGACGGAGAAATACGCCACCAGTAGACTTCATCAAGTCGCTTTAGTAATACAGTGCGAAGCAGGTCCCAGTTTCATCGTGAGTGTAAGGCAGCTGAAGTAACTGTCGTCCTTCAAAGATAACGAGTGGAATAAGTCGTGTTGTAGAAGTGATCAACTTATATGTTGATGGAAGCTATTTTTTAAGCCGGATCTTCAGCTCGTACGTCTTAGAGCAGAAAGGAAACGAAAGAATCTCGTCAGCATATAACGCCATAAAGGTCGCCATAAAAGACATTCTGACGCGAGACGTGCAACGATGGGAAACCGTATCTAGATGGCACGCCAGTGTGTGATTTCATTGTGGGACTTATCGAAGATCTTGCAGCTCGTGAGTCGTGCAGAGTAATGGCAGTTCGGGAGAAGCGTGTGTGGGAGCTACGGCATGGCGCCATTCCACCAAGATTTAGTGCCACTTGCCGTGCGTATCACTTTGTGGTTGAGCTACCTGCAACGATTATGAAAAAAATAAGACTGACGTACATCACATGCCCGCAGTCTACAGATAAATATCCCTACTACTGATATGTAATCCTACACAGTACCTGTACTCAAAATCCTATGCAGTAATGATTACTTGTGCTTGTTACGTCTGAATCAGTCGCACATTTGACTATGTCAGTGCTTCGTACGCGCAGCTACGGTGGCAGCTGGCTCCCAAGTTATGTGACTACAATATGCTGTTTACTACACTGGCTCTTCAGAGAGCACACATCACAGCGCCTCGTATCACACATTAAATTTCGGCCTTCAGGCCACAATCGCTACGTAAGGTCTCACTTATCTCTTGCTCTAGCTGTCCGTAACACAAAAATGTTTGGGAACTCCTTCTCGACTGCCGTTGTCCGCCTTCGGAACAAGCTACACAGCACGCTGCTCACAAATCATTGTCCTGATGCACTGAAGAAGAAACTAAAGCTCTTCCTCTTGTCACCCTCTTAACTTTTCCCTAAAAAATTAACATACATGGCCAATTGCCCCTCCCAAATGTTGGACAACACTTCGAACTGACGAAGATAATTGACATTATTTTTCAACGTAATCACCAAGTCTCTTTAAACAACGGTCGGATCGTACTACTGATCCTTAAATTCCTCGATGATACAAGTCCGCTCCATGGTCACGTAACCATCCGACAATCGCTGACTGAACGTCCTTATCGTTGGAAAATCTCTTTCCGCCCGGATGTTGTTTCAGTTTGCCGCAACGATGGAAATTATATGACGCAATACGTGAAATGTACGGTGGGTTGGAAGGATAAGGAGCCTCGATCTGGGATTGATAAGCTGCGAATCAAAGACAAAAAAGTCTTTTAACAAAATTATTTGCCTCAGCGGCATTTTGAAAATGACAAAGTGAAAAATAAGGACCACCATAAAATTTTAATGGCCACAATGTGAGCGATAGATTAAGACATTGAGTATATATCAAAATTTTCAAAATTTAGCACAAGTTAGTTCTTGAACATGACCAACAATAAGATAATTAACTTTAAGATAATTTAAACAGTGAAAACAGGGACCATATTAAATTTCATTTCAAAGTTGTGGAACAACTACACTATGTGATCAAAGGTATCCAGACACCTGGTTGAAAATGATTTACAAGTTCGTGGCGCCCTCCGACGGTAATGCTGGAATTCAATATGGTGTTGGCCCACCCTTAGTCTTGATGACAACTTTCACTATCGCAGCCATACGTTCAATCAGGTGCTGGAAGGTTTCTTGGGGAATGGCAGCCCATTCCTCGCGGAGGGCTGAATTGACGAGAGGTATCGATGTCGGTCGGTGATGCCTGGCACGTAGTCGGCGCTCCAAAACATCCCAAGGGGTGTTCTCTAGGATTCAGGTCAGGACTCTGTGCAGGCCAGTCCACTACAGCGATGTTATTGTAGTGTAACCACTCCGCCACAGGCCATGAATTATGAACGGGTGCTCGATCGTGTTGAAAGATGCAACCGCCATCCCCAAACTGCTCTTTATCAGTGGGAAGCAAGTAGGTGCTTAAAAGATCAACGTAGGCCTGTGCTGTGATAGTGCCACGCAAAAAACAAGGGATGCAAGCACCCTCCATGAAAAACACGACCACTCCGCAACACCACCGCCTCGGAATTTTACTGTTGGCTCTACACACGCTGGCAGATGACGTTCACTGGGCATTCGTCATACCCACACCCTGCCATCGGATCGCCACATTGTGTACCGTGAGTCGTCACTCCACATAACGTTTTTCCACTGTTCAATCGTCCAACGTTTGTGCTCCTTACACCAAGCGAGGTGTCTTTTGGCATTTACCGGCGTGATGTGTGACTTATGAGCAACCGCTCGATCATGAAATCTCAGTTTTCTCACCTCCCGCCTAACTGTCATAGTACTTGCAGTGGATCCTGATGCAGTTTGGAATTCCTGTGTGATGGTCTGGGTAGATGTCTGCCTATTATACATTATGACCGTCTTCAACTGTCGGCGGTCTCTGTCAGTCAACAGATGAGGTCGGCCTGTACGCTTTTGTGCTATTCGTGTTCCTTCACGTTTCCACTTCACTATCACATCGGAAACAGTGGAACTAGGAATGTTTAGGAGAGTGGAAATCCCGCGGACAGACTTATGACGCAAGTGACACACAATCACCCGACCACGTTCGAAGTCCGTGAGTTCCGCGGAGCGCCCCATTCTGCTCTCTCACGATGCCTAATAACTACTGAGTTGCTGATATGGAGAACCTGGCAGTAGGTGGCATCACAATGCACCTAATATGAAAAACGTATGTTTTTGGGGAAGACCGGATACTTTTGATCACACAGTGTGTATTTGATATTTACTCAAGCATTGGCATCATGTGTTAAGCTTGAGCTTAACCCAGACATCGCTCGCTCCCTCATATTAGTTGCTCTAAAACACACACAAGGTAAAATTTAACCACAAATCAACAAAGTAGCATCATCACAAATGAATACAATGCCGGTTGACATAAAAAATGGTTCAAATGGCTCTGAGCACTATGGGACTCAACTGCTGTGGTCATAAGTCCCCTAGAACTTAGAACTACTTAAACCTAACTAACCTAAACACATCACACACATCCATGCCCGAGGCAGGATTCGAACCTGCGACCGTAGCGGTCGCGCGGTTCCAGACTGGAGCGCCCAGAACCGCTCGGCCACTCCGGGTTGACATAACAGCTTTCTCTGTATCGAACCACATCATAATGTAAAAAAAAAGAAAGAAACTGTACTGGAGAAACCAACGTTCCTATGACAGTTACAGTGGCCTTCTTCTGGGATTACTGGTTTCTCCAGTACAGGTTTTTTTTTTTTACATGATGACGCGGTACGATACTCAGAAAACTTTTATGTCAACTGACTCTGACCACGGAAGCTTACGCAATTATAAATATAAGACTCTTTCAGGTTCTAACTGTGACTCACTAGTATTTAAAAATCTGGATGACAATTTAATACATTTATACTGAAACAAGATAAACACCTTAAAGGATTAGCCTGTCATAGTTACACACATCCCTTTAAAAACGAAGTACACAGTTTAGAGGGTTAATTTTTCTTTTGTACAGGAAAACGGGCATACGGCTTCCATAAAACAGTACGCCTTAAAATCTAACTTCGTTTGCCTTTAAAAAATAGACGTACAATAACTTGGGCATGTGCTGATAACTCGGAATGCTGGTATGCATTGTGGACTGCGACCAAAAAACAGTTGTTACTCAAAACAAGACAGCGGTACATGCGAGAATTCAAATACAATCTGTGCAGCAAAGCCATGATCAAAGAACAAGAGTTACAAACGGCACGTTGTTCACACATAATAAAGAGTGTTCGCCATTTTTCTTTCTTCTCCGGTGCATGGTTGTAAATACTAGCAGCTCGGTATCCTCAAACCAAAGTAGTAGAAACAGGAAACGTGCCGACTGTGAAGACTAAAACCTGCGACCAAAAAGGCAAAGGGAAGTAGTAAGACTTCACATATTATACACATTCTTTCCACAGCCATCCATGAAATGACGAACTTTGACCTCAGTCCTCGATGAGAAACCCCAGTTACTATGGAGAAAAGCAGCCAAATATTCCCCCAGGAAGGAGCGCACGTGTGTCAAATTAGTTCGGTGCGCGGCACTCAAGGATATTACTATACTTCCCACCGAAAATGTCTTTGCTTAATTTTCTACGTGTACTTTACGGTGTTGCGCAGTGATGTCCGAGTTACACAGTAGAGATAGGAATTAATGGTTGTGCCCTTTATCATAAAATCTGTCTGTCCTTCGCAGTCAAAGAAAATGGTGGCAATGACCTTCTTTTCCATTTCTTTCATGGACGAGATTGTGTCTGTGTTTCATAGGTGTTTTCTTTGGTTCAAATGGTTCTGAGCACTATGGGACTCAACTTCTGAGGTCATTAGTCCCCTAGAACTTAGAACTAGTTAAACCAAACTAACCTAAGGACATCACACACATCCATGCCCGAGGCAGGATTCGAACCTGCGACCGTAGCGGTCTCGCGGTTCCAGACTGCAGCGCCTAGAACCGCACGGCCACTTCGGCCGGCTGTTTTCTTTGTTGCAGGTGACAAATGATCGAAGGGCGGAGTGGCCGAGCGGTTCTAGGCTTCAGTCCGGAACCGCGGGCCCGCTACGGTCGCAGGTTCGAATCCTGCCTCGGGCATGGATGTGTGTGATGTCCTTAGGTTGTTTAAGTAGTTCTAAGTTCTAGGGGACTGATGACCTCAGATGTTAAATCCCATAGTGCTCAGAGCCATTTGAACCATTTGACAAATGATCGATCCATGTCTCTTTTGCATAATGAAGCAGTTTAGGAAGTCGTTGCCTTCCACGGAAGGAAGTACAATGACACCGAAAACAGTGATTGTGGAACCCACTTGAGCACAGTTTCCTATACTGCAGACGATATCGGAATGTGCGCTGCCTATTGGGATACATATTTACCGAACAAAGTCCGTGATAGCCAGCCTGTGACTGCTGTGAATCTGTTTCTCCACTGCCGAAAGATTGTCACCTGTGGTCGAGGTCAGTGGCATTCCTTAACGATTAGCATCACCCACGTCTTGTTGGCACTGGATGTGACATTTCATTTGGCCCATATATCACCAGAATTTCACGGTGAATCTATGTGCAATTTAAACGTTTTAAAACAAGAATCTTACCGACCCGCATTCTTCATCTTTGGAGTACGTTTCCAGTCGTCGCACAGTATCATTTTCACACTGTGATGGATCTGTTATCCGTACCGCAGCGGTACTGTCTGCAGAAAACCCGGGACACGTACTCTCTTCTGACTACGCGCCTCTCTTGCTGGACAATGATCTTAGTGACCTTAGCGTGGAACGACGTAACTAACTTTCTTTGTGAAATCTACACTGAAGGGCCAAGAATCTGGTATAGGCATGCGTATTCAAATACAGAGATATGTAAACGGGCAGAAAGCAACGCTACCGTCGGCGACGCCAATATAAGACAACAAGTGTCTGGCGCAGTTGTTACTGCTGCTACAATGGCAGGTTATCAAGATTTAAGTGAGTTTGAACGTGGTGTTATAGTTGGCGCACGAGCAGGGGCACAGCATCTCCGAGGTAGCGATGAAGTGGGAATTTTCCCGTACGACCGCTTCAAGAGTGTACCGTGAATATCAGGAATCCGGTAAAACATCAAATATCCGTCATCGCTGCGGCCGGAAAAAGATCCTGCAAGAATGGGACCAACGACAACGGAAGAGAATCGTTCAACGTAACAGAAGTGCAACCCGTTCGCACATTGCTGCAGATTTCAATGCTGGATCATCAACAAATGTCAGCATGCGAACCATCGATATGGGCTTTCGGAGCCGAAAGCCCACTCGTGTACCATTGATGACTGCACAACACAAAGCTTTACTCCTCACCTGGGTGCGTCAACACCGACATTGGATTTTTGATGACTGGGGACATGTTGCCTGGTCGGACGAGTCTCGTTTCAAATTGTATCGAGCGGATGGACGTGTAAAGGTATGGAGAGAACCTCATGAATCCGTAGACCCTGCACATCAGCAGTGGGCTATTCAAGGTGGAGGAGGCTCTGTAAGGTGTGGGGTGTGTGCAGCTGGAGGCATATGGAACCCCTGCTACGTCTAGATACGATTCTGACTGGTGACACGTACGTAAGGATCTTACCTGATCACTTCTAGCCATTCATATCCATTGTGCATTCTGATGGACTTGGGAAATTCCAGGGGGACAACGAGACACCCCCCCCCCCCCAACTTCATAATTACTACAGAGTGGCTCCAGGAACACTCTTTTAGTTAAAATACTTCTGCTGGCCACCAAACTCCCCAGACATGAACATTATTGAGCATAGCTGGGATGCCTTGCAACGTGATATTCAGAAGAGATCTCCACTCTTTCGTACTCTTACGGATTTATGGACAGCATGCGAGGTGCTTTAGTGGAGAAGAGTTTGTACCTCTTTAATTCTGAAGAATTCCGCATGAGAAGTAGACATGCCCGCCGTTGTGGCCGAGCGGTTCTAGGCGCTTCACTCCGGAACTGCGGTGCTACGGTCGCAGGTTCGAATCCTGCCTCGGGTAGGGATGTGTGTGCTGTCCTTAGGTTATTTAGGTTTAAGTAGTTCTAAGCCTAGGGGATTGATGACCTCAGATGTTAAGTCCCATAGTGCTCAGAGCCATTTGAACCATTTGAACTAGACATGCACTTGACACCTCCTTATCTACCACTTAATTAATTATGTGCACAACGGTAACGAAAGGAGCTGATGGTCGACCCTGCTAGCTGGTAAAGTACACACTCACAATAATTTAATAAAAATCGTAATCTACTCAAAAAAATTATCAGAATAAAAGAAAATGGGATTCTGCATCTACTAAATGATATGCGGATTAAATATTACAATGAGATTTATTACAAATCAGAACATAAAGGCCCTGATTGTCGGTACAAACAGTAGGCTAAACGATAGGGTATACTGAACTATTATAACAATAAGAGTTGGCTCTAGAGCAAGGGGCTTCTACTCTCTGTGATGCAATAGATTGATGATAATGACTGGAAGTCCTAATGAGTTAAATATTATTCCCCTGACTATAATGCAGTATCGCGATTAGTAGTGACAGCTCAAATGGGAGCACATGGAGAAACGAACAAGGTGGACCTGTAGCAAAAAAAAAAAAGGTTCAAATGGCTCTGAGCACTATGGGACTTAACATCTGTGGTCATCAGGCCCCTTCATTTAGAACTACTTAAACCTAACTAACCTAAGGACATCACACACATCCATGCCCGAGGCAGGATTCGAACCTGCGACCGTAGCGGTCACGCGGTTCCAGACTGAAGCGCCTAGAACCGCACGGCCACACCGGCCGGCACTTGTAGCAAAACGAGCTCATGTACTGCTGAGGACTTCAGGATAAAGACGATAGAGCCTACAATGCCGGAGCCGCAAAATGCTTTAACAGTCGTGAAACCTGCATCACGTCGTCGGTAGGCAGCGTTCTCATGATGTAGGCGCCGACTCCTACTGTGCAGCAACTCTGTTTCAACCCGTGTCCCCGAATGCCGTCCGAGAATTGTAAGTTCTGCTCGTGTGACCAAGGCAGAGGAACTTTTGGATGCACGAGGATGTATCTCCAGGAAGAGACACAGCTAAACCGCCTAAACTCGCCCTGTCGGTACAGGTGCGAAAACCCAGAGCATGAATCTGGGTTTTAAGTCGCAGAAAGAAACTGGAGCATGGCTGAAGTCATCCTACACAACGATTCCGAAAAAATGCGGCTAAGTCGCAAGACCGTCCGGTTCCGACGAAGATCAGATCCTGAGTGCCTTGCGCCCGTGCAATGCAAGAGCAAAGTCAACGTTACTCAACTCGCCACTATCCTCGAAAACCCACCAATCTGCACTCAGTGCTGATTACAAAATTCCCCCACACTATCTCGGAACATCATACGCGCCAATAGCGATGGTTCCCTCCAATTTCGTGCTGGGCTTTATGACGTCAACTGGCTGCAGTTTAAGTTGACCAATCATGCCTCTGCTATTTAGCTGGGGGCACCAAACTTGCCGTTTGACCGGCTACGAAAATAGCATGCCGAGACCACTGGCCATCCAGCGCCAGACAGTCGCACCCAGCAGGGCACTGTCCACAAGTATTCTCAGAATCATGAAGACAATACACTCAGTCGGCGCCAGCAGTCTTCGTTCCAGACGCGCCGGGACGGTAAATGGATAAGCTGTGGCGACATTCAGACGCCTTGCAGGTCGTTTCGCCCTCCATACAATAGGCGAAACTCGACCAAGGTCAGTCGCCCCGCCAGGCGCTCAAGCCCACTGATGTATGACCCTCTCCGTATTCGCGGAATTGCAGACCTCCCACGAAAACGCAGTGTATCGTGTCCTCCGATGCTCGCCTCGCAACAAGCCACATAGGAAAGTAACAGAGAAAACTAAAAGCAAGACCATCTCCAGTTCCCAATACGCATAGAAATCATGTGAAAAGTGATATGAGCTCTCAGTACAAATACTCTCATCAGAATAACCTTATTCGGCCCATTCCCACCATGAAACGATATAAAACATTAATAAAATTGATGAAAATGAGAGGCGACATGCAAGAAATAGGTATGGAACGTCTCAAGCCCTGCGAGATTCATGGCGTCAGTTCCCTCCAGCACTACTTCAGACATTAGTCGAGTCCATGTCGCATGGTGTTGCGGCACCTCTGCGTGCTCACGGGGGCCCTACATGATATTAGGCGGGTGTACCAGTTTCTTTGATTCTCCAGTGTATATGTAAATACGAAGACCTCCACTATCAGAATCAAAGATAATAAATACATTTTGGCCATTTTAGAAGTAATTTTGTAATTAAAACCACTTCAAAACCGATTTTTCGACCGACTTTGCCACGGTACTCCTCAGAGCGACTAAACTGCTGGTTTCCAGGGACAGGCTTCCCTATATACTATTCTGTTTTGCTTGTCACGCGACTACCGACGTGATTTTCCCGAACATTATTGGACAGTTAGAAGTCTAGATGACTGTAGAGGGATGGTTGTGCTACATTGGCATGTGATTGTTAGGCAACAGCAAAACTTATACTACATGTATATGTGGTATATGTTCGGTCAGTTATGCCCATTGATGTAGCGGCTGTAAGTATCAAATTTCGAAGAAACGATCGACGCCAATCGCAATCGGTCATCGAAAATTTATGCCCACATCTGCCGCTTATCGTGAGTGGTTGCCTCACCAGCCTTTTTCCATTTTCTCGTCACTGTTCGCGTCATTTGGTCTGGGAAGACGCTACATGACACCCATTCCATTTCATTGTTGAATACTTCACTCACTTTGTTTTTCTTACAGAAGGCAGCCAGCCCTCTGACGAAACATGATGAGCTACCGTGCCAGCACATCGGCCAAATGGGAATGCTTCCTGTCCAGGCCAAATTCTCAACTTTTCACACGCTAGTAGCGTCCACTGTCCATTCAACTACCTGGTCGCAGCAAGAAATATCCGACCGAACTGACACCACACACATACAATAGTATACCTATTGGCGTAACTGCCTTGATAACTTCAGTGCGAATGCACAACAGGGTCTGAGCCTCTTGCGGGAGGAATATCGCTGCAAGCAAGTAGCTGAATGGATGTGACTACGTAGACTTTCCCGGCGTATTAGTATATCAAATTCTTGTCGGGTTTCCAGGCAGATGAAACTATCATCTGAACACAATATTTCAGCCGTCCACCTGTCCGCTATCATCAGGTGAGAAAAGCTACGCTGCTCTCGCCGATAACTGATTGCACTCGCAAATTACTACACCTTTATATGCATCGGAAGTACAACAGCGCATGTGTTATTTGAAATTGAATAGGAGGGAAAGTTACCTTTTTTAGATGTACTAGTTTATAGAAAAGAAGACGGTACTCTTGGACACAGTGTTTACAGGAAACCGACTCATACCTGCAGGTATTTACATGCTCGCAGTTGCCATCCACCTTTTCAGCGTACAGGAGTCCTTCGGACCTTGGTTAAACGAGCATATGCTATATCGGATGCTGACAATTTACCACAGGAACTGCAAAATCTTAAGAACGTGTTCAATAATAACGGGTATACGGACCGACAAATTCGACGTGCTATTGAGTTTGGACCTCTATCTGAACCTTCTGAAGACACCTTTAGGTCTGTGGCTTTTCTTCGTATGCTGGAAACGTGTCCGCCAAGATAGGTAGACTTTTGAAAAAATATGATATCAGATGTGTTTTTCGTCTGCCAGCCAAGATTCGACCACTTCTTGGTTCGGTTAAAGATGATTTAGGTTTGAGGAAGTCTGGCGTTTACAAAATACCGTGTGAGAGCGGGAAAATTTACATTGGCCAAAATATTCGTACCGTCAACGACAGGTGTATTGAACATCATCGCCATACGCTATTATTACAACCAGATAAATCCGCGGTGACTTACGGAGGGACACAGGATGCTATACAATGAGACGCAAGTAGTTGCAAATGCTTCGCGGTACTGGGATTGTGTTTTAAAAGAATCTGTTGGAATCAGACTAGCAGATAATACCCTCTTAGTAAAACGTGGAATCCTGTTTTATTAGATATGACGAAACAACACATCTAAATCGGCCGGCTATGAATAATCATTTGTAACGATATATCGTTTTCAACAGTATTCACCACCGGAGGTGCTTCAACTATTTTTGCGCCAGGGGGCAGCAGGAATGACTGAGCGCGAGCGCACTGTATCTAGTGCATGCGCTGTTGTGCTTCCGGTGCTTATAAAAGTGCAGTCATTTGCGAGTGGAATGAGTTATCGGCGAGAGCAGCGTAGCTTTTCTCACGTGATGATGGCGGCCAGATGGACCGCTGAAATATTGTGTTCAGATGACACTTCGATCCGGCTGGAAACCCGAAAAGAATTTGATATAGCTGAATGGATAATGGACGCTACTAGCGTGTGACAAGTTGACAATTTGGGTAGGACGGGGAGCGTGTCCAAATAGCCAATGCAATCGCTCGCGTTAAGTGGGTGATGAGGGTACAAGCCCCCGTCCGATACAAATTTTCAACTTTCGCTATCGAATTATTTCGATGCTCGATTGCAGCTGACGTCGATCTTTCCTTCGAAACAACAACAATTGGCAGCTCGTATGCAGAGCAACGTTTTTCCACAGTGAAACGTCGACCCCACATGCCACTTGTCTTGTAGGTTCTTGTTTATGTTGGTGCATCCGGGTAGCGAAGAGCTATAATGTGACTGCTGAGCCAGAACCTTATGACCACTAGCCGCCATGAGGCTGAATGTTGCCTGCTGGCATTGCAGGCAAGTGGCGTGTTACTGAAAGTATGTACGCAGAACAGAAAACGAATGGGGAATTCTAGAGACGATGAAGCCATAAAAGGGGAAATAGCTCATATAAGCTACTTTGGCAAAGGTCAGACTGTTACGGCTTGGAGCCTGGGAACGAGCAACTCGTAAACGGAGAAGCTGGCTGATTGCTTGTGTGCTAGTGTCGTCAGCATCTATGGTAAGTGGTTAAAGGATGGTGAAAAGACAATTAGGCAAGGTGTTGGACATCCAAGTTTCACAGAATGTGGAGGTCGGAGGCTTGTCCATTCCGTTACGGAGGATCAGCGGTGATTGTGATAGATGTGACCAGAGTAAAATGCTGGCACAGGCCCAAGTCTTTTGGAGTACACCCGTCAGCGTGCATTATTGAATGTGGGCCTTCCTAACAGACATGTTTACCGAACGACATCGTCAATTACGGTTGCGGTGGCTACGGGATCATCGAGATCTGATAGTGGATCAGTGGACACGAGTCGTCTGATGCGATGAATTAGTTTTCTTGTTGTATCAGGCCGAGCTGGATGCACGTAATATGCACTGTGCCCCGAACACATTGTGGTTAGTACAATGCTCTGGGTGACAATCCACGGGCTCTGTGCTGGTAATAGAAGGGAACATGACGACTTCGAAGTACGTGAACATTATTACGGACCACCTGCATCCCTTCGGTTTTATGTCTTTCCTGACAGTGATGGCATGTTCCAGCAGAATAACTAACCGCGTTACAGGGGTATAACCCTGCGACAAAGGTTTGAGAAGTGTGATAGTCAACTAGGTCACCCAATTCGCCTCATCTAACGGGGTGGGATACATTTGGGACGCTATCTGCATCTAAGGGTTGTCGAATCAGTGTCACTAAGAATGCATTGCTGTCAGGAGGTAGGCGGACACGCTATTAAGCATGTTGTAATGACGTTTTGGCTCATCTAAATCTACATACCTTGGCTCATCTGAGCCTATATACATATTCCGCAAGCCTGTACCACTACTAGGCATTTCTCTTCCTGTTAGACTCGTAAAAGAGCGAGGGAAAAACGGCTGTCTCCGTGCGAGCCTTAATCTCTAGTATCTTATCCTCATAGTCCTTCCGCGAAATGCGCGTTGGCGGAAATAGAATCATTCTGCGCACTGGCCCAAGAGTCGGTTCTCGAAAAGAACTCGCCTTCCCTCCAGTGAATTTCCGGAGCATCTCCGTAATACATGCGTGGTGTTCGAAACTACCGAAAACAAATGTAACAGATCGCCTCTGAATTGCTTCAGTGTCTTTCTTTAATCAGACCTGGTGTGGAACACTCGAACAGTGCTCAACAACACGTCGCACTACGTCCTATACGCGGCATCCTTTACAGATGAACGATGCTTTCCTAAAATTCTCCCAATCAACCGAACTCGATCATTCGTCTTCCCTACTACAGTCCTCTAATGCTCATTCCATTTCATATTGCTTTGCAACTTTACGCCTGGATATTTAAACGTTGTGACTGTGTCAAGCAATACACAACTAATACTGTATCCGAGCATTATGGGTTTGTTTTTCCTACTTATCCGCATTGACTTACATTTTTTCTACATTTAGTGCTACCTGCCATTCATCACAGCAACTGTCATCTCGTATCCTTCAACGACGACACCTTGCCGTACACCTCAGGATCATCAGCAAACAGCCGCAGACTGGCACTTACCTCGTTATCCAGATCATACAGCAAATAACAGCACTCCTATCACACTTCCCTGGGGCACTCCTGACGATACCCTTGTCTCTGCTGAACAATCGCCGTTGGGGACATCATAGTGGGTTCTGTTACTTAAGAAGTTTTCGAGCCACTCACAGATCCGGCAAACTATTCCGTACGCTTGTACCTTCGTTAACTCATCACTGATAGCTGGCGAAACCAGGAGACCCATTAAGAATGACGCGTTGGGGCATCAGCAGAACGTGCGACTGGATCAATACAGCAAACCAATAGACAGAAACCACCCGGACTGTGGTCGACCCGTCTACTTCCCAGTAAGTGCAAGTTCCTGCGGGGAGCTACGGATGCAACACCAGAAGAGAATAAAGCTTTTGAAATAATTAAACGCGCCAACAGCATTAACAGCGAGGACGGTGACAAGATTCTGGCAGCCGGGCTGCCATACCTTTCTAACGGATAGCTTATGTTCGACAGCCAGTTGCTCTTCAAAATCCAGATACATCAACATGTAAAAGCGGCCGAGAGAATTGCCGTGCAGAACAGATATCTTGCCGCAGAAAAACGTTACCCCTGGATGCAAAAGTGGTGATTCGCTGTTGCTTGCCAATCACCTGCTAGAGCAGCCTTATGTACAACCACCGTTCCGCGGGTGACGACGAGGACGGTATGTAGGAAAGACCATAGTCAGAAAGCATCGTTTTAGTTACACCGAAAACGAACGCTGCAAAGACGGTCGAAACGTCGATTTTAATTGTTTTTACAGTGTCAAAATTTCTCGGCCTAATTCCCAAGGTAATTTCATACAAATCCAAGCAAGTTCTGACATACTCACCTAGTTGTACTTGTACGTCCTTCTCAGTCAGACGCGCCACATTCGTTCCCTCTCTCTTCATTAAGGCTAGGATATCCCTACACGGATACACGACGCTGCAAAACTAAGTTTCTAAACCGTATTGCCAGGAACTTCTCGTGCGTGGCATGCAGTATTGAAAGTTGACGAATGTATTAAGTTTCGGGGCGTTCCAACTTTCACGACATGAAACTATCAGTTGGGTTTGTTTTTAGGTTAGGTGATACTTCAATAAATGCAACATGAAGTATGGAACTGAGGAAATTATTGATTTTTGGACAGTTAAGCTACGCGTAGATGCTTGTGGTTTATTAAATGCTCATTACAAGAACAAAGTGCAACGCAGTTCAGACCGTTATTCGTGATCGAAGGACTGACGGTGTCGAACTTACGGAACAAAATAGATTCTGTTAGAAATAGTAAGACATCTAATATTAATGAAGATCCCTCTCTGCATCTGGAAATTTCTGTAAAGTCTTAGGTCATTATGAAGTTATGAAGCCATCCTGAGGATACTGGCTTCACTAGAAACACTGCTACACAAAGGCGGATGGTACTCAAAGAATATGAGGGGGAAATAACTACAAAAATGGAAAAAAATAATATGAACTGTGTGGAATGCTGACCTCCGTAAGCTGGAGACAAGAAACTATCCCATTAGGTGCCATCACAAAACATCTGAGCCGGCCGAAGTGGCCGTGCGGTTCAAGGCGCTGCAGTCTGGAACCGCAAGACCGCTACGGTCGTAGGTTCGAATCCTGCCTCGGGCATGGATGTTTGTGATGTCCTTAGGTTAGTTAGGTTTAACTAGTTCTAAGTTCTAGGGGGACTAATGACCTCAGCAGTTGAGTCCCATAGTGCTCAGAGCCATTTTGAACAAAACGTCTGAAACTAATTTGGCCACAGCGGACTTTGGAACGCGATGTGGATACTACGGCGCTCAATACCCGAACTGTCATCTTCTTTTTATTCAATCACGAATTCAACCACGTTTTTTCGTTTCTACTGTAATGATCTCTAGCACGTTAGCCTGAATTGCACCACTACCAATGTAACAACCACACATTCAATTTCAGAGATGAAAATGTGTATATCAGGTTCTTTTCGATTGAATATTTTTTCCATATTTTTCAAACTATATTGACCCACAGGAATTTATATCGTTTCTTCATTAATATATAATCTATTATTTACTGTTGTACTATTTGGATCAATAATTTATAAACTGTGTGAACAAACTGGAGATAATTTTACTGAAAAAATTACTACTTTTATTTAAAACAGCACAGAAATTGTTCCATTACACAAATGTGAAAATAATTCAGCTCTATTTGCAACTATTTCTCGTCTCCTATCGTTCGCATCCACGAGATGGACGATCGCCGGAGAAATTGCTTTACGGCCGCCGCCATCGGACCCTGCTCTACCTGCTCCACCCTCCTCAGTATCCAGCGCCAAAGGAAAGCCTCAAGTACGGCTTCGCGCTGCATGATGTTGTGTTTTAAGTATCTCATTTCAGGTGCGGACGGATTGCAGCGCCGCCATCACAGTCAAATTCGCCACTGTCATGTCTGCAGTGATCCTTCTGTATCTCACGGATCCCGAGGACAGTGCAGCCTCACGACACCACGGGACGCCCTTATGGAGACAGAACGTTCGCCTCGTCCGCCTCCTCTCGTCCTACCGATGGAGCTGGACTCGCCCACACCGCAGCAGCCGATGCGTTTTACATCTTACTAGGGGCCTGACATATGCGAGAATTATCGCACAATCAGCTTAACAGCTCATGCATCGAAGCTGCTTACAAGAATAATATACAGAAGAATGGAAAAGAAAATTGAGAATGCGCTAGGTGACGATCAGTTTGGCTTTAGGAAAGGGACGAGAGAGGCAATTCTGACGTTACGGCTAATAATGGAAGCAAGGCTAAAGAAAAATCAAGACACTTTCATAGGATTTGTCGACCTGGAAAAAACGTTCGACAATATAAAATGGTGCAAGCTGTTCGAGATTCTAAAAAAAGTAGGGGTAAGCTATAGGGAGAGACGGGTCATATACAAAATGTACAACAACCAAGAGGGAATAATAAGAGTGGACGATCAAGAACGAAGTGCTCGTATTAAGAAGGGTGTAAGACAAGGCTGTAACCTTTCGCCCCTACTCTTCAATCTGTACATCGAGGAAGCAATGATGGAAATAAAAGAAAGGTGCAGGAGTGGAATTAAAATACAAGGTGAAAGGATATCAATGATACGATTCGCTGATGACATTGCTATCCTGAGTGAAAGTGAAGAAGGATTAAATGATCTGCTGAACGGAATGAACACCTAATGAGTACACAGTATGGCTTGAAAGTAAATCGGAGAAAGACGAAGGTAATGAGAAGTAGTAGAAATGAGAACAGCGAGAGACTTGACATCAGGATTGATGGTCACGAAGTCAATGAAGTTAAGGAATTCTGCTACCTAGGCAGTAAAATAACCAATAACGGACGGAGCAAAGAGGACATCAAAAGCAGACTCGCTATGGCAAAAAAGGCATTTCTGGCCAAGAGAAGTCTACTAATATCAAATACCGGCCTCAATTTGAGGAAGAAATTTCTGAGGATGTACGTCTGGAGTACAGCATTGTATGGTAGTGAAACATGGACTGTGGGAAAACCGGAATAGAAGAGAATCGAAGCATTTGAGATGTGGTGCTATAGACGAATGTTGAAAATTAGGTGGACTGATAAGATAAGGAATGAGGAGGTTCTACGCAGAATCGGAGAGGAAAGGAATATGTGGAAAACACTGATAAGGAGAAGGGACAGGATGATAGGACATCTGCTAAGACATGAGGGAATGACTTCCACGGTACTAGAGGGAGCTGTAGAGGGCAAAAACTGTAGAGGAAGACAAAGATTGGAATACGTCAAGCAAATAATTGAGGACGTAGGTTGCAAGTGGTACTCTGAGATGAAGAGGTTAGCACAGGAAAGGAATTCGTGGCGGGCCGCATCAAACCAGTCAGTAGACTGATGACCAATAAAAAATAGGGGACTCACGAGGTGCGTGCGTACCCTTCTGGTCGTTTTCCAAGGGATGTTTCCGTCAGAGCGAAAGCCGGATGGCGGGGTATGAGGGAGGTTTGAGGATCCCTGCAGCCACAGCTTCCAATCCCTCAGTGTCCACGCTGCTGCCTCCCCCGCTGTTGTCGAGCTCCTTATTCGACAACGGTCCGTCGTTTTTTGTGGTGGGGGGGGGGGGCGGGGGTGGGGAAGGAGGAATGTTACGGCGTAAAGCGCCGGCACGCCAGTCGGGAACGAGAGAGCAGAGAGGGCTGTGAAGAAGAATGCTGCCAATCGCACGCTGACTGACCCCTCTCCAGGATAACGCGACAGCAGCGGCCTTTATGTGGAGAGGACATAAGCGCCGCGCCCCGACTAATCGTGGTCCCGATTCCTTCACGACTGGCTACGTGAATAGAAGAGTCAACTATATTGCTTCACTTGTATTAGGAATTGTATATACTGAATAGATTGCTTATTTGCATGTCGCCTTTTGCTTGCGAAACTTCTGTGTTGTTGTCAGGCCGGCCGAGTGGTTCTAGGCGTTTCAGTCTGAAACTGCACTGCTGCAACGGTACCAGGTTCGAATCCTGCCTCGGACATAGATGTGTGTGATGTCCTTAGCTTAGTTAGATTTAAGTAGTTCTAAGTCTAGGGGACTGATGACCTAAAACGTTAAGTCTCATAGTGCTTACAGCCATTTGAAACATTTTTGTTATTGTCAACGTGAAGTATTGTCATTGTTCATTTTGTAATAAAACCCATTAGTGTGATTTGTTGGAGTGTTGTCTAGTGATCCGAGAAGTCATGTTTCCTAGACCCCAAATATTAGACAACTAGGCAGGATTCAACAGCCATAAATTTATGTTATCTTGACAAATCATTTTGCCGATTGAGTCTAGTTGTGTGGTGCAGTCAGTTGTAATAGAATTTAAATTTCTGGTCAGTTATTAATCTAAATATAATTTTATTCTGACAGTCTTATGCAACAAACATTCAAGATAAGTGATTATTTAGCATTTCATGGCGAAGTGTGGCTAGTGTGTGTTCATTTATATGCACTTCTGCTAATGGGACATGTATGTAAACAAAATCGAGCTGCTAATTAATTTCCTTGGTTACGTTAGATGTTGCTTTGGTCAGAACTGTACAAAATAATCTCATAATGTGAGGGAGTGATTTGCTGGTCAATTAGTGTCTCCTACTTAAGTACACAATCAATATTACACGTAAAAGCTGGTTCAACAAGTTTCTCATGAAATAGTTAATGCAGCAAGTTAATTAGTAATTGAAATTTTAGGTTCAACTCTAGGAATTCCATTATTCTTAAAAAGTGTATCAGAATGAGACCGTCGACCGTAATTTTACCTTGCAACAAAACGTAATCACAGATTTGTGTGCTCTTACACAAATGATTTGCAATCTGGATTGTTTTGCCCAGCGGTTTTTATATATTTTGATGAAGAATAATTAATTTTGAGGCCGACTGCCTAAATTAACGTTTAGTGAAACAATCACGTTCAAACTTTTTATAAAGTAATAGCTTTCATGTCTAGAGTAGTACTGTGTACAAAGGCAGCTGATATAAGGTACTGCGAGTTTTGCAGTTGTGTGTTCTCGCCGCCTCAGCCACAACTGGGCTGAATGAATGCCATATATCCTGGATAATTTTGCGGTTATATCTAACACTTAATTTATGACACCTTTCTACTGCACGGCCTCTCAACACTTCGACTCTTCTTTTCTGGTTTTCCCACGCTTCACGATTCACTATGCTGTGCTCCAAACGTACGTTTACAGAAATTTCTTTCTCAAACTAACGACTATGTGCGATATTGGTAGAAACATTTTTACCGGGACTTCCCTCTTTGCCTCGTTTAGACTGCTTTTCATTTCCTCCTTGTTTCGTGCGTCATGAGTTAATTTCCTTTGAAATTAGCAGAATTCCTTCACTTTGTCTACTTTGTAGTCCCCAATTTTGATGTCAAATTTACCACCAATCTCATTTCCGCTACTCCTCACTATTATCGGCTTTCTTCGGTTTACTCTAAATCCACAATGTGTGATCATTAGAGTGTTCATTCCATTCGACAGATCGTGGAACATTTCCTCTCTTTTGCTAAGGATCGTGCTTCCACGAATCTTATCATTGATATCATTTCACCGTGAATTTTTGATCCCATTCCCTAAAGTTTCTTTTATTTCCGTCATTGCCCCTTCCGTGTATACACTGAACAGTAAGTCTGAAAGACTGTCTTAATTCTTCCCAATCCGAGCAATTCTTTCTTTGTCTTCCATTCTTAGTTTCCATCTTGGTTCTTGTACATATTACACGAGTATATTACCTATCTTTTCATATAGCTTATTAGTATTTTTCTTAGAATTTGAAACATCTTGCATCACGTCACACTGTCGAATGCTTTATCTAGGTCGACAAATCCTATGAACGTATTCTGATTTTTCTAACATGTTTTCCTTTCGTTATCAAGCGCTACGTCAGAACTGCCTCTCTGGTGCATTTATCACTCCTAAACCCAAACTGATCGTTATATGACAGCTTAATAAATAAAAAAGACATGTTGTCAGTTATGATCTAACAGTTTTTTCCTTGTACCATAGAATGAACCAAAGGACATTCTTACAATTGTTATCATTGGCGCCACATTGAGAGTAATGGATCTCTCCTCATGAACTGCTTACAGTCTCGCTGAGGTTCCTAGCTACAGAGAAACATTCGGAAGATTTAAAATTTTCTCCTATCATATCATTTCAGGCACCTGGAAAAATTATACCCGAAACATTTGAAGCAATTTATAAGGATCACTTGCAGGTGAGAAACTTCAAACATAATTATATTGCATCAATTTTTACATTAACGAAATCACAAATAAAGAAAAATACAAATTAGGAAGATTCATTGTATGCAGACATAAACATGAAAAGTACATTACACTTTCTTTACTTTTACTCATTATGACAGTAGATTTGGTTTGAGTGACGGTGAGAAGACCCTGACTGCACTGACGGCGCCTGTTGTGGTGACAGCCATGAGGTGGCTCAAGTGAATTGTGAACGACTCGAGCTCGAAGCAGCGCAATAGTTGTTTCTGTAAAGACGTGACGGAACCGCAGAAATTTCCGTTAACGAATTGTGGTAACAAAGCACTAGACGAACAAATGCATAACCTCCACCTAAAGTGCTACCTTCGATTTCAAACAACACATCTTTAATGAATTTCTCCCCAACCAGCCCTTAGTTGCCATCCAAATCGCGGAGTTTCATAGTGCGACTTTTACAAACATATCAAAATGCTCCTCTAGTTTTCTGGGTTGCTTAAATGAGCTTTAACAATCATACAAACAAGTTTTGTTACAGCACTACTATCAGCTGCAGGTCTGGAAGGTCTCAGTGGTTGTTTTTGGTGAGATCCAACTTCTCAGAAGTAGCATTAATTTGGGAGGCTGGTGTTCGTTGTTCAGGTATTTCAGTTGAGTTTTGCCGTCAAGTCGGAAACAGTGTCACCCTGAACGTTACTGTCCACTTGATGTGCCTATTCCTAAAAAAAAAGTTAGAGTTCTTAATATGTTCAAAATATTCACTATCTTCTTATTCATTCATTTTCTTATCCAGGTATTGCTCAATCTATAATTCATTTATTCCTTTTTAAGTGTCCACAAAATGCAAATGAGTGGAGAAGTATAGCCAACCGTTTTGAGTAACGTTGCAACTTCCCACACTGCTCGAAGCGCTGGAAGGGAAGTGTGAGACCGTCTCTCATCTAGCTGACAGCTATCAAAATTTCACAATTATAAGATTCAATTAATCAAAGAAGAGAAAGCGAGAAGTTAGAGGCAAAATATAGAAGTATTAGACAAGAGAAAAGATAATATTATAGGACAAGGAGAGAATATAAAAAGAAATACGATGGGAGATACGATACGGTGAAAAGGATTTGCTAGAGGTTCTTGGGAGTGCTAGTCATGTCAAAACCATTCCATCTGATTTGCAAAATATGTGAGACAAGTGAAATTTCCTCAGACTTCAATCAGATTGTAGTAATTCCAATTACAAACAAGGCGGGTATTGACATATGTGAATATTACTGACCTACCAATCTAATAAGTTACGATGAATATATACACACTGAAACGACAAATGAAAATTTGTACCAAGACCAGGATTCGAATCTAGGTCTCCTGCTCACTAGCCAGGTGCGCTAACCACTACGCCACCTTGGCACCGTGGATTTTCACAGCTGCACGGATTATTGTAGCACCTATGCCAGGTTTCAGGCAGGATCCCCGTTTCGTTCGATGCCAAAGTGCTATTCCAATACAGTTCGAGAGCCTTTGCAGTGCTGTTCGAGTTTAGGTGGAATACGAAGTGGGCTGAGGCATGAACGGCAATATGGATTGAAGAGGAAGGCGTGCTAGAGCAGGCTGTGCAGTTCTGCAAAGCCATCATGCCTGGGTGGCACAGTGGTTAGCGCACCTGCCTAGGTTCGAATCCTAGCCGTGATACAAATTCTCATTCGTCATTTTAGTCTACATACATACATCACAGATGTTTGAGGCTCCAAAAGGTCTCTGGAACCATGTAGCTTCCTTTGATTAAGAAGTTGTGCTTGGAAAATGCTGACATAACGAATTTTATGGTACAACTTGACTAAAAGAAAGAATCGACTGACAGGACACATCCTGAGGCGTCAAGAAATAGTCATTTTAGTAATGGAGGGAAATGTGGAGTAGGAGGGCGTAAAAATTGGAGAGGTACACCAATGTTTGAGTACAGTAGGCGGGTTCAAATATATATAGGTTGTAGTGGTTGTGCAAAGTTAATTAGGCTCGCAGAAGATAGACTAGCATGGAGAGACGCAGAGACTCAATTTTTAGACTGAAGACCACAACAACAACACAAGATTATACATAGTATGTCATTACTGGTACTAGTGGATGGGAATTACGGACTTATAATGTGCGATTTTGGAATCAATGCCAGACTTTCTGATGGAGCACTTCAAAACACTTCATTTTTTGAGAGCCTGCACAGCGATTTATGAAACGTTCAAAATGAATAAAACTGTAAAAAAAAAAAAAAATAAAAATAAAAAAAAAAAAAACATCCACAGTCTTACCTTACGTCTTCGTCACTGATGATGCACATGCACAGTAAGATGGTTTGAGGAGATTAGATTTGGACAAAGAGACATTCCCTTTGCTGGTAGACATAATGAAGCTAACTGACACTACGAGCAAGGTGTATAGCTGAAAATGCGTTCGGAATTTTGAGCACGCGTTTCAGAATATTTCACGCCTACATGTAATTGGGGCCTTCTAAACTCGGATATATTGTAATGAGAAGCTGTTAACTACACAGTTTTTTGATCACTCTAGTTTCCATTCTTATGCTACTGTAGAGTGTTTTGTTTTTCTGGTATAATAGTGGACACAAAAATATTTAAAGATAACAACGAAAGGCATGACGAGAAACAATTGCACCTTCAGGAAACTTTCGAAATGCTGTTACAAATTATTTTGTTAACTGAGGACAGCGTCCTGTGGTGGTTAAACCTCTTCCATTGAACACTGTAAGACATCGTTATAACGTAATTTACAGTCAAAGACCGAATCATCTTGCCGAGTACATCATTAACGCATGTAATATCATCTCTGTAAAATTTGCAAATCATGTGTTTCAAAAAAGTGACGTATGACTTTTTTGTTTCAACTCTTGTCCTGCGTTGGTTTTTTGTACGCTCTCTCGATTGCTGAATATTTTGCTGTGTTATTTTGTCAGTATACCTGATATTTAGAAATGCATTCTGTTTCATTCATTATCACAGTCATTAATATATTGCTCTACTAACTGTTAACCATTTTGTATGATTCCACTCAATGAAACCAGTTGGATGTGGTCAGTTTGGTGACGCGACGATCATATGCCATCAACGCGCTATCGTACATACATTTATATTTTCACAAGTCGAGCCTTCAAGCTTTGTTGTTTAGACGTATGGTCATCATGCTCTTATCATGAAAATCATTTGCGGCATTGAAACTTAACATTATCAAGGTCCTGCGTCATCAAGCGACGACTTCTGCGCCTGGCCGTTTCAAATTTTAGTATTGACAGGTATTTAAAGATTCAACGATGCAGTAGAAGTTCCATTTCAATTACGGACTGAAAACCTATAGCTCAATATTATTATTATACTCCTGCTGTCGCCAATATCATGCGTCCCATCACTCGAAAAATTAACATTAAAAAATCACATCATTTCTCTTTTTACATTTTTATGTTACAACACCATCGTAAAATACCTTCGCATTTTCTTAACAGAAAGGTACAAAGCAAATAAATAACGTTGCTTAAGAGCAATAAATAAATAAATAAATAAATAAATAAATAAAAGATTACAACTTTCTAAGTTGCTGAAGTTCCACTGTTCATTTACAGTATGCTCACCTCATCCTGTCCACTGGTCCCGTTATCATTGTGTAAGGTACTTTGTGAATCTCACGACATTTCAACCTCAGCAGCTAGTAGTACCAAAGTTTTGGTGTGTAAACTTCAGCTGCAGATGTGCCTATTTCCATAATCTCCATAACTTCCTTTGACATCTCCCCGTAGCGGTCGTTCTATGCGACTGTCGATTTGATGTGACCCGGTTCAATTTGTTCTCTTTCACCCGCGAGTAGAGCATGTATCCTCACGCCACATCCGATCATGGCCCTCAAAGCACCTGACGTTCCATTGGCAAATTTCGCTTTGAGATAAGCGGATGAACCTTTTCAAACATTTCTTTCTGCCGTGAACGTTTCTTTTGGAGAAAAAACTGCGGGCCAACTGAAATACTTTAAAATGGATTAAAAACTGCAATAAAATCTTTATTTACTTATAATAGTAACCAGTTTTGGCCAGAATGTGTCCATCTTCAGACCATTTGTACCAGGATGGTAGGCGGTGGCGGTGTTGTACTTCCACGTAGGTCACCTACTCCTGCTGTTCTGTCCGGACTGTTTAACTCCTTTGTAAAGTAACTGAGAGGCCTTCCAGAGCGTATACGGGAGGAATGCCGTTACTCCAATCGTCTGCGAATCAGAAAGATTACCAAGGGCTTTCGTTCCCCAAGACTCCGTAAGTTATTCATTGTTCTGGGATCTTAGTATCGAACCGCACTTACATCTGTTAGGTTGGGCAGATAATGTGGAAGGTGTTGTTGCGTACGAGGATAACGTTCTAGAAGTTGTGTCTGTGGTCTCCAGGGCGAAACTTGAGAAAAAGACGAATGATGTGCTTATCCAAATACAGCGGTAGTGCACGGATAACAAATTGGGTACAGACGTTCATAAAGCCACATATATACTTCTAAAAGGAAGACTTTCTCTCCACAGAAATACTTACTTGAGGCTTGAAGGAATCCCTGTAAACCACAACCCTGTTTTCAGGAATCTATGCATTGTCCTAGATGAGAAAAGGAACTTTCTATAACATGTAAAATCAGTTACTCAAAAAGCGAAATTGTGCATAAGAATGACATCCTGCCACTGCCTGCTATAAATTTTCGCTGCATTTTGTGCTGTCATATCATGAAAATTTCTTTTTCATGGCGTCGCTGCTGCGACCGAGCACATCGTCACTCTGTCTAAAGCCACAGAACACAATTGCGACGAATACAATGGAGCCTACTCTAAGGCTCACTAGTACGCCACACATGTCGAGGCTTCACAGGGATAAGCAACGGGGGCAGTGGTGACAAAATGAGCCACTTGCCCCCACGTCGTTCCTCTGTATCGTGGAGTACAAAGTTTTTAATCATGCGTTTAGCAGATAATCATCAATTTTCTGGGATATACTAAGTTTTTTGCATCATAACATACCTTGAAACTGACCAAATCTTTTATATCAGAAATAACAATTTTAGAACTATTGCTCTCATATCCCCCCTCCCAGCGACTCCTCTGGAAACATTTCTGCGGAAGCCCATTCGAGCGTTTCTGGTGATTCTCGAAATATCTCGTTGGATATCGTAGTTACTTCAGTGTCGGGGCGTGAACAGTATGATGTAGTATACTAAATCACAAGGGGGTCATATTTATAATAAAAGAGACCTACGAACTTGGAAATTAGCCAACTGGCAGTCGTATTAAGACAAAAGAAGCACTACAAGCCTCAAGCATTGGGATCAGATTCGGTATGTGCCGACATTGACCTTACTCGAGGTGCTGAGCATCTATTAACATGTCTCAAGCATCTATTTCGAGTGGGCTGTAGTAATATCCAAACTGCGAATGTGGACAGGAGCGTTTAGTTGATAATATTGCTTTCCGTGGTCTCCCTTTCCGAATAGAGAGGGAATACACACTATTACACAGTGGTTTGGAAACAGTATTGAAAATAACCAAAATTCATGGTCTACAGTTAATTTGTTTGCTTATCACATATCAAAAACGCAACTACTCGTCAATTATTCTTTAAGGTCAAGAAGACACTCAGTATCAAAATAACAACCGTAAATCAACAAGCAAAGCAGAAAAATACCAAGAAGTGTTATCTTCACAGGTGAGAATTATCGGCTCGACTAAAATGTTATTAAAAGAAATTACGAAAAAATGTGTATTCTCGACGATTGTCGAAGTACGGCAGTACCAGAAGAAGGGATGTATAATACTGAAATAATAAAAGGTCTAGATTGGTCTAGATATACATATAGTAGCTGTTGGTTGGCAGACGTCGACAGCTGTCGAGGCACTCATAAGAGAACTGTCCAACCCAACATGTCGAAAACTTCCCATGAATTTATTTATTTATTTTTTTGTGCAGGAAGAAGATAGAAAAGGACACACATTGTCAAAACTTAAGCTGCAAGTGCTTAAAAAATGTTGCATTTGCCAAATTCGTAGCTCGCTTGGGGGTTAGAGAAATGTTTACCTCTGCTGCAGCTGTAGCAGACAGCGTGTGCACAACGCTGCAGTCACATATCCTCGGTTCACGGGACTTCGATAAACGAATAACACAGCACAACGCGATCGTAGTTTGTCCAGCGAATTTCAGTTTCTGTTGATAGTTTCTGTGACACAACTGTTCAGAGTTACTCTTCACTCGAATTTGCAACTAATGAAATATATACAATAATAGCACTTGCCTATAGTGTATCACCAATTGTTAACATTCGAGATAAAACTGTATTAACTTTCCTTGTGATTGCTTTGTATATGCTTGCTAATAGCATCTGTCTTTGTTCAGATCCCAAGGTTTTTTACAGTAATATTGGAGTCCAATTAATGTTTTCTGCCTTGCGAAGATGAAATATGAAAAACATCGTATGGAATTGAAATCATATACTTCTCCTGAAGTCCTACATATCTTTTCTTTATTAGTTAATTCTTGAACACGCATGATGTCGACTATTCGTTAGAAATTGCGGAAACTTTGAGGAAACAGGAAATAACTCGGCCAGTTCTGTGAATTGTGTTTTGAACGATGATAGTTATGCTAATTTCAGTGAAGAACAAAAATACAGTATCTTTCAAGCCCATAGAAAATTTGTTAAGTAATAGCTTTCAGTGAGAAAGAAAAGGCTATAATTTTTTTAGCTAAACGAAGAAGAGAGAAAACACTTATACATAAGCAGTGTGCAAAGCCTGTTCAGTTTTGTAAAATCTGAACTGAATTGTACAAACGTAAGACAAATTTACGCGAAGTACGAAATATGTGTCAAAATGAAACTGGTCAAAGTGTGAAAGATATAGATCTTCTTCCTGAGTCAATATACCGTTACCAAGGAGATCTATGAGAGAGGGCGCTCCGATTTGCAATTGAGATGAACATTACTGATTTCGAGGTTTTTTTGACCATGGTAAACAGATTCAGGGAATTATATAGAAAATAAAGTCGCAAAATTACAAAATTTGCGTCAAGTAAACCTGTAGAGGAGACGTCATTTAGAGAAATTCGTAGCTGACGTGAAGAATAAGTTTCTTGTTATCCCCTAAAATGCTGTGAATAAAGCCAGTCAGGTTTCATGCAAACCGCACTTTATCATTTCGAGCGAAAAAAAGAAAGATTCACTTGTTCAGTCGATGAATGCTATGACATATTCTTATACAACAATGTCAGTCGTAAGTATCAAATGGCTCTGAGCACTATGGGACTTAACTTCTGAGGTCATCAGTCCCCTAGAACTTAGAACTACTTAAACCTAACTAACCTAAGGATATCACACACACCCATGCCCGAGGCAGGATTCGAAGCGACCGCAGCGGTCGCATAGTTCCAGACTGTAGCGCCTAGAATCGCTCGGCCACCCCGGCCGGCAGTCGTAAGTATCACTGGACTACAGTTTCTGCACATTTATATGTGTCTTATGGAACATCAAGGAAAATGAGGGCCAAAAATTTAAAAAAGGACGGTTCAGTTTCAAAAATCTTGTAATCTACGTAGCAGTACCTGGAAAAATGGGAGAGAATCATTTTAAATGTTAAATCCGAAACGCTTTCTTATCATTGCAGAAGATATTTCAGTGCTTTTGTTCGACTGTTGTTCTGGACATAACAACACCTACGTCTTTAAGAAGACGACGAAAAGAATGTTAATATAATTCGGATTCAATGCAGGACTAATAACTCTTTGTCATTTCAGTTATATCAGCAGAGCAGTATTGTTAACCGTAAGTAATTTCTGCATTGTGAGTTTGGATCACCACATTTTACAAATTTGATCAAGCATGCCTGGTACAGCCGCGCGTGGTAGCCACGCGGTCTAAGTGCCTTGTCACGGTCCGTGCGGCTCCCCGCGTTGGAGATTCGAGTCCTCCCTCGGGCATAGGTGTGTGTGTTGTCCGTAGAGTAAGTTAGTTTAAGTTATATTAAGTAGTGTGTCGGATTAGGGACCGATGACCTCAGCAGTTTGGTCCCATAAGACCTTACCACAAATTTTTCCATGTCTGGTACGCTGCAGAACAACGGCTACAACCAAGTGTTATGAAATCTTTCCTGAAGGTATTTGTCTCGAATGTAGCCGTGTATGGAAGTGAAACATGGACGATAAACTTTATATAAAAAGAGAGTAGAAGCTTTCGAAATGTGATGCTGTAGAAGAATACTGAAGATTAGACAGGTAGATCACCTAATAATGAGGAGGTACTGAAAAGAATTGGGAAGAAGAGAAATTTGTGGTACAGCCTGGCTAAAAGAAGGGATCAGCTGGTAGGACACATTCTGAGCATTAAAGTATCACCAATGTAGTGCTCGAGGGAAGCGTGGGGCGGGGATGGTAGGGAGGGGGGGGGGGTAGGGGTGGCAGGGGTGGGGAGGGGGGGGGGGAAATCATAGAGGGAAGCCAAGCGATGAATACAGTCAGCAGATTAGGAAAGATGCAACTTGTGGTAGTTATTCGGAGATGAAGAGGCTCGCACAGGATAGAGTAGCATGCAGAGCTGCACCAAACCAGTCTCTGGACTGAAGAGCACAACAACATAGGGAATAAACAAAGAACCCTTTCATTGTTAGTAAAATATACATTACTCAAAAATCGTAATAAGAACTGTGTTACAGAACTTGTTATAAAATATTTAATGCCAAAAAACTAAAGTCCCGACGGATGTAAGTCGTCTGTAATGTAATATCATGCACTGCCTCGATTATCTTCCCTCTTGTGTAACTTACGTCTGCAACAGTTTAGCTACCGATAAGGACTGCAAATTATTCAAAAATTGATGGTTTTAGACATTTTTGCTGTGCTGTAATGGCCTGTTTGGGCGGAGTTTTTAAAGTGCTCAGAACTCGAGTGCGTGCACTGTGGACTTCGAGCTACGCGGCGCTACATCCTTTCGACACGACTGTGTCTGCTTATTCGCCGATTCGCACGCCAGACAGGAAAGGACGTACAAACCGCTGTTATAAGCAGTTCTCCACGCGGCAAGAAAGACTAACTTTAACATTTTGTAAATAATTGCAATGCATCTTTGCAATTAAAATTTTGAAAGTACATTTCTTTCGGTGCATTCTTCCTAAGTGAAAAGTTTCACGGTAGTTTACGACATGTCGGATTGGATCAGTCTCATGTCAGTAACAGTTGTAGTAATTTAAGTTAAACACTGGTCACATAGGACACTAATTACATTCCTTTTAATTTGTGTTGTTTTGTTCAAATACAGCATGAACATTAATAAAACCGAGAAAATTCAGGGGACGGAATTGGGGAAAAGAAGTCCTATGAATATGTGTCTGGAATTGCGTCATTGCCACGGTAGACGGTGCCGACGAATGACAGTTCCTCTCACCACGTGCTGTGTGTTCCTTATGTGCTGCAGGCTGTGTGATTGACGCAACATACTGCAGGCAGCAGAATGGTCCTGTATTCATGTCGGGAACAAGCCGAGATGATGATTGTGTACGGCCAAGCAGCTGGAAACAGCCGAGAGGCAGCACGGCTGTATCAAAACAACTACTCTCACAGACACCGCACAACATTTCAAGTCATTTTAGGCGTTTGTGAGATCATGGCTACTTTGAAACAAGCGAACGCAGTGGGCTGTACGTACATCAGATTTGGAGGACCGGGTTCTACGGGATATTAAGACAAACCGTGGTACACGCTCCAGGCAAGTAGCCCACGAATATAGTATAAGCCGAAGTACAATTACGTGTATCCTGCATGACAATCGCTAATATCCCTATCATCTGCAACCCCATGGAGGCCATACGGAACGTCTCTTGTGACATGGATGCGATTCAGCTCTGTACTGTGTTCCGGAACGATCTGTTGTCACTGGACGCACACTGTCTGTCTGGACACATGTATAGGACCATTTTTTACTCCATTTCCAGTCAGCAATCCGTCCCTGCAGTTTGTCGGTTTCATTAATGTTCACCCTGTATATGTTAAACGTTGTATCGTTTCTTCACTGCATATTAACTGTGGTTAATTTTTAGGAGGCCGTATAACTATACAGATTGTGTCCAGTAACTGTTTACAACGCATCACAGTGGTGCAGGGCAAGTCGAGACAAGCAGTTCGATATACGACACTTGTGAACCATCAAGCCGGGAAATAGCCTCAAATGGCCTAAGGTACTGCGCATGCGGGCCGTGCGAGATTTTTTATTTCCTGTGGCGCTTTTATGTCGCTGGCTTCCTCTGAGGATAATGAAATAAGAAGACTTTTGAACACATTAAGCAAAAACTTATTAGGTTTCCAATTGGATCTAAGTGTAGCCCTTAGGGGCTCAATCCTCTTGAACTAAAATGGCCATAGAAACAAAACGATGTAATTATATTTATTTCGAATATTCCCTGTTTCATTGTCCTGTACCCTCCCGCTTCGTTTGTACTGTAATAGTTCAACGCATTATAGACGAGGCGAGGAGAGAGGTCTACGGAATAGCGCTACGAAAAGGAAGGTAAAGATGCGTGGCACATGGTCATGTGTCAGAATAGTTCATCCTGTTGCAAAATCGTAACGGCCTAGTGGGAAAACAAGAGGCGGTGGAGAATAAAGAAATATGCACAACAGATTATCAAGAATATTGTGTATGGTAAAAACAAGTAGCTGTGAAAATTATCAAAATGTAGGAGGGAATGGAGGACTCCATGAATCCAGCTGAGGTAGTGATGCCTAATGAGGTGCATGGTACTCGTCTATCGCGGAGAGCCGTGACAGCGATGCAATTACACACGGAATAGTGAACTACGACTGGATAGACGGCTTTCACGCTATTACAAACTTTATCTACCGATCGAATTCATCTTCCGTTGCTCTTCTTACAATCACTACTTTGGCTTTATTTGAATAGGCGAAAGATCTCGTTCTCGTAGCAACTAACATTGAGTCACAAATGGTCCACCGCACGTTTCATACCCTCGCTCAGCACAGCCCGTCCAAAGCGCATAGTACAATACTCTTTAATATTATCGATTGCTTCCGGTAAGTCTGAGAACGATAAAAATTGATTATGAACGACTATTGGACTACGCGTCAGTGCTCTGTAGGTGTAAGTTGATCGGACATAAAGATTTATTTATTCTAATCCACTTTCTTAATGGCAGCATTGGGCAGTCATGTATAAAACTACATTCATGTGAATATTTATAACAATCTATTTCTTTTTCTTTTTTCTTTTCTGATTACTGAACCAAGTTTGCAGAGTCTATCACGCCATTTTTTTTTATCTCTGTTTGTTTCTGCCGCTATCACTCTTAACATTTAGATGGATACCTATTTGCTACTCTGGGCGTAGTAATCCTACGGAATGTTTTTCCTCTTTCAGTCTGGTGTTCCTTTACGTAACAGAAAAAGAGGTTTTCGTTACTTCAATTTATTTTAATCCCTTTTACAGTTAGCTTTGTCACCTGTTACTACTAGTCATATTAAAATAGTATATACTATTACTTCAATAACAAACAACACAAAATGTATGCGTATAAAATTTCCTATTTTTCTGCCACTACCTTAATTCTCTACAGCAAATTTACTACGAAAACTTACGTTAAACCACTAATGCAAATAGTTCTGCTACGATTAATTTTGAAATTTTAGGATCCTTGGTCCCCAGATAGCAGTTAAGTAGTATATTGTCTTGTGTAACTTCATTGCTTGGCTTCCCTGCGCTTCACTACTATAGCAAACTATTTAGTTTCTGTGTACGGTTGGTATCAGTTTAGCCACGCTGTCGGGTCGAACAATGTCTGTCTGCCTCCAGGCAGCATAGCATGGCGATGGATCAGAGTGCATCACTTCGAAAGGTTGCTGCTCTGGGTTTAGGTTTACGATCTCCCTTTCTTCTCTAATACATCTGCCAATTCCTTAATGAATATAGTCCATTACATTACATTACCAATTACAACGCAATTTGGAAGTAATGACTTCACACGAAGGAGCAGGGGATTGACTGCATCAAAATTCTCTGTTCAAGAAAAAGTGTCATTTCGAGAGATCGGACAGTAGAAGTGGGAAAATGGCAGAATGCCAACCAGCAAGTATCAAAAAAGAAGATAAAATTATAGTTTCGCTTCCTTAAGAGGTGGGGGGGGGGGGTGAATTTTCAACGCATATCAGCAGTGATAAAGGATGACTCATTTGAGAATGGGAAGAGTTACCCCGAAATATAATACCATACGACATAAGCGAATGAAAATAAGCAGACTAATTTTCGTGTCGAACGATCACTTACTTCAGATACCGTTAGAATACTAAAAATGGCAGCACTGAGTCTTCGAACGTGGGCTTTCCACGACATTTTACTATCTATCTGAACACCTACAAATTTGAACTGCTCAGATTCTCTAATCACAGTCAAATTCTGTGAAATTAAAACGTCGGGTTTTGTTGGATTGTCTGTTAGAAACAATAGAAACTCTTACTGTGATTTAGCGTTAGTTTATTTTCTGCAAGCCATGAACTTATGTCATGAACTGTACTATTTGAAACCGAGCCAATGTTGCACACAACATCCTTTACTACCAAGCGTGTGTCATCAGCAAACAGAAATAATTTAGAATTACCCATAGTACTAGAGGGCATATCACTTATATAAATAAGGAACGGAGCGGCCCCAACACTGATCTCTAGTGAACCCCCCATTTGACCGTACCCCACATCACAGCCATTCTCAACACTGTGAATAATGACCTTTTGATGTCTGTTGTTAAAGTAAGAGGTGAACTAACTGTGAGCTACTCCCCGTATTGAGTAATGGTCCAACTTCTGGAGCAATATTTTGTGATGAACACAATCAAACGCCTAAGTTAAATAAAAAATATGCCTGGCGTTCGAAACCTTTTGTTTATTCCATTTAGTACCTCACAGAGAAGAGAGTTTGTAACACCTCCGATTTATGTATCCCGCTCGATCGGGGTCTGAATAGCAGCCCAAATAAATATTAATTAATGTGACCGTGTACCTAATGGGGCTGGCAATCGGAATGGACTGCTGCGGAGTTGTTACATTCCATTTTGTCCTCCTCAAATGCTGTAATAATGAAATGTCTGGTGACAAGAAGAACGCCAACACAGCTTCACTAATCAAGACCTGTATTCGTCTCAAAAACACAAGAAAAAGGAGACAGCCACTGCCTTCATCATACATATTTAATAACGGCTAATCTCAGCACAGGCTTCCTCGCTATTCATTATCGTCACACGCAAATTCAATCACTGTAATCCAACACTGCAATCCAACACTGCAATCCAAATGATGCCTGCGCGGTAGACGCGAAACCAAAAATATCGGCACAGAAATATCACTGATCACTCTCGTAATTGTACTTCTTCACTTTCCCGTATTATTCTAACACAAAGGGGTTAAACCGCGGCGATGGCCACTCCCTTTGTCGGTCAGCCTTGTAATACCGCAACAGGCCTCCACACGGCTTGGCCCGCAACCCGGAAACTAACTCAACTCACACTCGCTCTCGCAACCCGACACTATCGATTGTTTGCCCTATCGACCTGTGCCGAGTGCAAACTTACAGTAAGGGCCTACGGACTCCTTACATCCCCGCCCTCGAAAACTTCTTTGGAGCCACTGGTGTAAAAGAATCGGCAAGGGAATTAGACATTGCTACATCTGAACAAAACACATAGTGTAAATAATTAATGAAATTACAATTTACCAAATAATCCCTCGACTCCGGTAGTGGGCTGCCTCCACAATAATATTCTACAAAAGGTTATTACACCTCATAAACATGGCATTGTCCAAATTACAATTTTTTATATCAAACAGCAATAGTCCTCTATAGTCCAATATTGAATGAAACACACAACATACAATCAAAAATTATTACTTGAACACATGACATATGAATTATTATACTACAAATTAGTTGTTACAGGTTTTATACCCATTCTCAGGTAATCGTCGATATGAAATACGAAGTTCTAGTTACAATACATCAGAAAATACAATGCAAAGAAACATTCCCCTTTTTCAAATGTCCGTTTAACAACTAAATGTCCTAAATATATCTTACCCAACTACATCAAGGAGCTTGAACACTGTCATTTCAGGCATTCGCCCGAATCGAGTTCCCTTTCCTCATCTGGGTTATCCCTGTTCTCGTGTGAGTAGTACCTTTTTATGTTTTCCACATGTTCTTTACCATGCACTCTCTTTGTCTGTGCATATTCCAACTCCACAGTGTTAGGATGACCAATTTTTATAATCCTGTATGGTCCCTTACAAACGTAGTTGATTTTATGTATTTCAGAGTTTATTTTCTTTGATTTTGCATGAACCTTTACTAGCACCAGGTCTCCCACTCGGTAAGTTATCGGTTTCACTAGCTTGTCGTGTCTTTCCTGTCTTTTCCTAGCCTTCTCCTTCATACTTAATTCCACTAGCTCCAATTTCCTTTCCCAAGTCAATGAACTTCCTGGTGGGTAGACTAGCAACTCACGAAAAATACTGTAGGGTTCTTGATTGAGCAATACTTCACATGGTGCAAACCCTGTAGAATCATGTGGGAGGTGATTCCTGACCCGCTCAAATTCTTCCAGATATTCTTTCCATGAACCATGCTTCCTATGACAGTATGTTCGGCATAAACGGTTCAATTCCTTCATTGTTCGTTCTGTGGGGTTAGAAGCTGGCCTATACCTAGAAGTGGCAATTTGCTCTATTCTGTGCTCATTAAGCATCTCTGTCCACTCCTTTGACTTAAATTGTGACCCATTATCACTCAAAATTCGCTTAGGAATATACACCTTTTGAAAATAGTCTTTCTCAAAATGGTTAATGATGGCTCTACTAGTAGCTTTCTTCAACGGGTAAAATTTTATGTACTTGGAAACCAGTTCTTCCACTACTAAGATTTGTGTGTAATTCCCTCGTGAGGCAGGAAGTGGCCCAAAGAGATCCACTGCAACTATGTCCTTAATTGCTGTTGGTACAATTGGATGCATATATCCTCTGTGCTGTACTGTAGTCGTTTTAGATTTTTGACAGGTGTCACATGTACTCAGTATCTTACGTATATGCCTTCCCATGTTGTTGAATGCACAATCTAACTTCAACTTTTCCAGACACTTCTTCGGTCCATAATGCGCATTACTATAGTGCGTATACCAAATTAATTTTCCTACCACATGCTCAGGCACACAGAGTTTCCAGTTCTCCTCACTCTCCTTGTTCCTTTTATAAAGTATCCCATTATGAATATAATAAAATGTGCGAATTTTTTCCTCTCCTGCACACCTGTATTTGGTTTTAATTGTCTTTAATTTCTCGTCCTCGTTCTGTTCCCTGCGCACATTCTTTAGGAACTTCCTTATGAATTCTTCATACTGTACTCCTTTCATCAGGTTAATTCTAACTCCTTCTGGCCTATCCACCAACATTCCTCTCGAGTCAGCTGGTAATCTTGATAAAGCATCACGTATTATATGTGTTGCTCCTGGTTCATAAATTATCTCAAAGTCATAGTCTTGTAATGCCAGGGCCCATCGCGTTAGTCTGCTATGCCTCAACTTGCTTGTGGTCAGAAATGTAAGGGCCTTATGGTCAGTCACTACTTTCACATGCCTACCGGCCAAATAATACCGGAAACGCTTAAACCCCCACACAATTGCCAATGTCTCCCTTTCAGTAATCGAATATTTCCTCTCCCAAGCATTTAAACTTCTGCTACCGAACGTTATTGTTCTTACACTCTCACCATTTTCGCTCCTCTCTATTTGGTACAAATGTATTCCTAGTCCATAGTCAGAGCTGTCTGCTCCTAAATAAAAATCCTTGGAAAAATCCGGGTGGTACAATATGTCTGCACTATATAGTGCTTCCTTGATATTCTCAAACTCGGTTTGGCACTCTGCACTCCAATGCCACTGCATCCTCGCCTTGGTCAATTCCCTCATACTCGGGGCATTAAGTACAGATCCTTTGACAAATTTTCTATAAAACTCACAAACCCCAAAGAATGCTCGCAACTGTTTCTTACTATGGGGGGTCAGAAAATTTCTAATAGCCTCCATTTTACTAGGATCAGGATAGATACCCTCCTCTGATATTATATGGCCCAGGAATTTTATCTTTGATTTGCCAAATTCCGACTTGTCCAGGTTTACAGTTACCCCTGCGGTTTCAAAAGCTGCCAAGATTACATCCAATCTATTCAAATGTTCTTCCCATGATTCGCTTGCTATTAAGAGGTCATCCACGTAGATGGTGACCTTTTTAAGTAACTCCTCGCCTAGTATCTTATCCATCGCTCTTATGAGTTCAGATACTGACACATTAAGCCCAAATGACAACACTCTAAATTGATAGCACCTCCCTCCATAAGTAAATGCTGTATACTGGTGGGACTCTGTGGCCAATGGTATTTGCCAGTAACCAACAGTTAAGTCGATACTACTAAGCACCTTTGCTCCTCGGAATTTTTGAATCAGTTCTTCTATAGTCTCAGGTTTGTCCCGCTCTGGCTCGATGATTTTGTTCACTGTTCGTGCATCCAAGACTATCCTCACCTTTCCATCCTTCTTATCAACAACAAATAGGGGGTTGTTATATTGACTGTTGGCCCTTTCTATAACACCAAGGTCCATCATCCTCTGTATCTCTTCATCTACTGCTCTTCGTTTCGCCTGGAGAATGGAATACTGTTTTATATTGAACGGTTTATGGTTCTTTATCTTTAGCTTACACTCCACCCCTTTCATGATACCTGGCCGTTGAGAAAATACCTTACAACACCTGTATAATACTGTGGCTAATTTCCTCATAGTCCCCTCATCTAGGTGTGTCATCTCCTCCAACTTTTTACTGATCTTATCCTCTTTATGTCTATCCTCTCGTGCTAATCCCTCAAGGTATATCAACACTTCTTCTTCTAGTTCCTCTTCCCCGTATCCCATGGTGGGTTCCTCTTCATGACACAAATTTATCCTTCTGAATTCCTCCTCTTCTTCAATTGCACTCCCCTCAGCAAACTTTAATCTCTTCTCTTCTCCCTTTCTTCCTTTGACCTTGATAGTACCTTCATCAAAACTCACTACTGCATCAACTTCATTCAACCAATCTATCCCTAAAATAATTGATGTGTTCAATCCAGCCACCACCAAAAATGTTGCTTCGTATTCTTCTCCCTCTATCTCGAAGGTAATCAACACTTGTTCTTTAATAGGTTTACTCCTTGCACCCAACGCATTCACAATTCTCACTCCACTCACCGGGAAACTAGGCAAGCTAATATTTGCTTTTAGTATCTGTTCATATAACCTTTTGGATACTGCACATGCTTCACTTCCTGTATCGACTAATGCCTCGATGTTCAGTCCACATAGCTTGATCCCTATCATGGGTAGCATGGGTTCTTTGGGAATCCCACTTCTTTCCTCCAGTAGATCTTCTCTCAGATCTCCACCATTGTCGTGTCTTAGTAGGTTTACTCTGGTCCTTGTAGCTCTCACTCCTGACCGGACCTCATCTGGAGTGTCATTCAGTTTTCCGGTCTCTCCGCCTCTTCTATACGCACTGTGTCGTTCATTCGCCTACCCCATCCTCTCTCATGATCTCTTGGTTCTTCACTCCTTCTTCAATCATTTCTCCATTGCCGTTCACCACCATGGTTCCTGTACCTATGGCCACCACCTCTTCCTCTATAATTAGACGAATTACCAAAATGATTCCTTGGGTCATCACTTCCCCCTCGGTTTTGATCATTAGCTTGATTGTGTTCCTGTGATCGAACAGATTCCAACTGTTCCAGTATTTCCATCAAAGCCTCCCTATCTTTAATTAGGCTCCCGGATACAGTTTCTTGCATTCTCCGGCTCAGTCTTCTTTTTATCGCTGATATCATTACGTCATCACCCAGGGGTTGTTCCAAGGTCTCGTTCAATTCCCACAAATGTTCGGCAAACTCTCTCAACGTTCCTCTCCATGTACTAAGTGACTTGCGGTGGAGTAGGTCCTCAATTGCTGCACACTGATGACTTTTGGGCCAGTATTTCTTCAAGAATTCCTCTTCAAACTGATCATAACTAGTAGTCCCTTCCTTCTTCCTGACTCCCCAGGTGAAGGCCTCACCTTCCATTCTATCTATTGCAAATTGAATCTTGTCTGAGTCTTTAAGATGTGCTGGGAAAACTCCTTTTAACCATTTCATAAATTTCATTGGGTGCAACCCTCCTTTCGGTCTAAATTTCTGCCCTGTATTATTTTGGATGTACCGATTATCACTGCTCATCAAGGTAACGACTCTACCTTCCCCAACGGTTAAAGTGGCATTGCTAATTCGTTTATCAATTTCTTCTGTCTTGCTCTCCAATTGCTGCACTCCCTGTTGTAATTGCCTGACCTCCATTGCAACCCTCTTGTTATCCTCTTCTCGTTGCATGGCTATAGCATTTCTCAGATTGGCAGCCAGTTGGTTTTGCCTATCTCCTATCCCCTTAACTGCATCATTGCATTGTTTCTGCGTCTGCGTCACCTCGGCGATCCTTTCTCCCAATCCGGCCTTAGTTTCTTCAACATCGTCTTCTATCTTTTTTGTCAACTTTCCATCCATCTTCTCCACGTCTCCCTGGACTTGGTCTATGCTCTTCTGTAGCTTCCTCTCTCTCTCGTCGATGTCCATCTTCAGTCGTTCTTGTAACTCCTGCATTTCCTTCTTCAGATTACATTCCATCTTCATTTGCGATGTTTTGATCTCTTGTAAACCTTTCTCTAATGATGCATTAGTTTCTTGCAAACCCTTTAGTGATTCTCTTGTTTCTTGTGAACCCTTCTCTAATGATTCTTGGACTATTTCTCCCCTTTCTCTAGTTGCCTTAACCTCCTTTAGCAAGTCTGCCAACACCGACCACATATCGGCACCCTCTGAAACCGACTTATTTCTCGTCGTTTGTCCCGGTGTCTCGGGATAACTAGTTGAATGTGCTAATGGGCTATCCAATGACACTCCATAATCACTGATTCCTCATCTCTGTCTTCCTGTCCTATCCCTTTCCTTTCAACTACTGCCTCACAAACCTGCTTATCTTCAGTAGACATGTTTGGTTTATTTTTAATGCACAGGCAAGCAATATAAAATAACCTCTAGCAACCCAAAACACTCCTAATTACCGCGAAACTAATCAAACAGTACCTGCAGTATCTTCAGTTAATCCCAAATTGATACAATACGTATGAATACCGAACATGACAACCCTCAAAACCTAATAACTTCAAATATCAATTCTCACATACACAGCTTATGTAAAATGTTCTAAATAAGATAAATCACACCATTCATTAAATCTATAAATGTAAAATCCCCAAAAACAATAAGCATATTTGTATAATCACCATTTAGACTGTGCAGTATGCATAAATAAGTATGCTATATTTCAGAGTATGTTTAGCAAACTTTTCGGAAATTACTGTAATTGGGCACTTTTCCTAATGTGAAATTCCATTTACAATTGTTTATTTACCGCGAAGACTGCACACTGCAATTTAATGTGATGCTAACCAGTCGTCTTCACTCACCAACTGACGTTACCACGAGTCGCGATGTTTTGATGTTTGAAGTGGGTGTGGCGCTGTACTGCCCTCGGGGCCACGTGAAGTCATGCTGAAGATCTGTGGCGAGTCGTCGTAGTTCTCCGTCGGTCGCTCCGTGGCGCTGCAGGCGGGCGTAGTTGTAGTTCGGCCGCTAGATGCCAGGTCGGCGCTCGGTGTCTCAAAGTCGCGCAGTTCGCTGTGGCGGGACGTCGTAGTTCTCAGCCGGCCGCTCCGGGGCGCTGCAGGCGGGCGTAATTATAGTTCGGCCGCTAGATGCCGGGTCGGCGCTCGGTGTCTCGAAGTCGCGCTGATGACCGTCGGTGTAGTGCATCTGTGCTTGAACTACTCCTTGCACAGGTAGTTGGGATGACGTGTGAAATCACCTCGCAGATCGAAGCTCTTTGGCGCAACTGCTACACGGGTCTGCGTGACGTCACTCAACAATTGCGTCGCCACAATAAATTGTCGTCTGCATAACAGTTTATGGGTCCACATGAAGCTGTCCGATTTTCGCTATTCAAAAAGCAATTTCAGTCAAAATATTACCACTAAACACTTCTTAGAGGCTTTCATGACGAATTCTTAGTTCGTTTTGCTATAGTAATGTTCACACATGTCTTTCTTTAGTGTCCACTTTTCACAGTTTTTCGCGCGGATTTACGCATTTGCACATTATAACACAGTTTAACGACACTATTATTCTTATTTAATATGGCAAGAAAAAAAAGTTTAGTCACAATTGTAAGATGTTATTACTTCGTATTGTTCAAAAATGCACTGATTCTTGTCGCGATTTTAAAGTTTATGCTCTGTCCCGATCCAAAATTGGAAAAAATATTTTCTCGCGTTAAGCAAGATAAAATTACCTATTGTTCTTACTATTCGTCCGAAAATTGCGCTAGTCCTTTCACGGTAAGCCAAGGGTGTAACACCTCCGATTTATGTATCCCGCTCGATCGGGATCTGAATAGCAGCCCAAATAAATATTAATTAATGTGACCGTGTACCTAATGGGGCTGGCAATCGGAATGGACTGCTGCGGAGTTGTTACATTCCATTTTGTCCTCCTCAAATGCTGTAATAATGAAATGTCTGGTGACAAGAAGAACGCCAACACAGCTTCACTAATGAAGACCTATATTCGTCTCAAAAACACAAAAAAAGGAGACAGCCACTGCCTTCGTCATACATATTTAATAACGGCTAATCTCAGCACAGGCTTCCTCGCTATTCATTATAGTCACACGCAAATTCAATCACTGTAATCCAACACTGCAATCCAACACTGCAATCCAAATGATGCCGGCGTGGTAGACGCGAAACCAAAAATATCGGCACAGAAATATCACTGATCACTCTCGTAATTGTACTTCTTCACTTTCCCGTATTATTCTAACACAAAGGGGTTAAACCGCGGCGATGGCCACTCCCTTTGTCGGTCAGCCTTGTAATACCGCAACAGGCCTCCACACGGCTCGGCCCGCAACCCGGAAACTAACTCAACTCACACTCGCTCTCGCAACCCGACACTATCGATTGTTTGCCCTATCGACCTGTGCCGAGTGCAAACTTACAGTAAGGTCCTACGGACCCCTTACAAGTTCTGTTGTTAAACGACTTCTAAAGCCGAACTGTACGTTTGATAGAAAATTATGTGATATAAAATGATCGATTATCCTTAGATACACAGCCTTTTCAGCAACTGTAGCAAACACTGACGGCATAGAAATAGGTCTAAAATTGTCTACATTATCCTATTCTCCCTTTTCATAAATCGGCTTTACTACTGAGTACTTTAATCGTCCAGGAAACTGACCATTGTTAGAGGAAAAATTACAAATATGGCGAAGTACAGGGCTAACATGTGCAGCATAGTACTTAAATATTCAGTTAGGCACTCCATATATCCATGAGAGTCCTTAGTCTTCAGTGATTTAATTACTGATTCAATCTCCCCCTTGTCAGTATTACAGAGGAGAATTCCAGACATCAGTCGCGGAAAGGGATTTTCCAAATGTTTATTTAATTCACCAGCAATTATCAGAAAATGATTGTTAAATACTGTACATAGATTTATCAGTAGAGAAATGTTTTTACTACGAACTGATTTTATAACGTCGACCTTGTGCCGCTGCCCTGTAGAAACTAAGTTTTTATTTAATTCGTCAGCAATGCTCAGAAAACATCCTCACATTTACATCAATCAAACAAGCAACAATACCACAGAAAAGAGCACAGCTAATGGACAACAGCATCACAGGTGAAGGGAACAAACCTCAGAGACAAAGTTCACTGCAGTCGTGATGATACTGATGATCACCATTGATTCTCTAACTATTAGAGTCTTCCCTGCCTTGCTTGCATTCATTACATTCAATGACGGGCGCAGAAAACTGTGGCACGGCAACATTATCGCCGAGCTGACACCTCAAAATCATTCCCCACAAAAATAGAGAAAACTTATAAAAGTCTTCACACGCAAATTTAGATATCGATCCTGTTGGCATTCTGCTCTGCTTCAAAAGGTCTGACCAGTCCTTAGAGAAAGATAATATGATCCATGGAAACACACTCACGCCTTGTAAGTTAGAAGGCAGCAGATCATTGAAAGATTTTATCCTGCATGCGATACCAAGTAATATTGTCTTGGCACATAAGTTCATAGCGTTTTTCCATATATTTAATAAACGCGACAAAGACTTTAGTCATCAGGCTTATATTCTGCTTCACTATTTACAACAGTCTGCCAACGTCGGGGTAGCTTTCTGATTCCGCTACTGCAGAAACCACGCAGTTTTGACGCGGAGAATGCGCCGAACTATGTTCGGAGCGCACTTTCCTCCGGAGAGGAAGTTCCGTGAAGGTTGTTCGATAGAAAGCGGAAAAAGTGAAAATCTGAGGGTGCAAGTACATGTGAATAAGGTGGGTGCGAAATGACTTTCCAACAGAACTCTAGTATAGTGTAGGTTTCCTTTAATTTGCGTCTACGGTCACAAACTTTTTGTTAACACATTACCGGTTTCGGTCTATAATGACCATCATTAGATCTGTTTTATAAAAACATAATCTCGTAGTCAAACTGATGGCAGATATCAACCAGCCGCGTGCTGTTCGTGTTTGTGTTTTGGTGTACGGAATTCTTGCCAATGAATTTTCGATAGATATTTTCCTTGCCAAGTTGAGCATTGAAGTCTCCCATTAGGATTTTCACGTCATCTTGACGCATTTTGCTAATGGTATTTTCGAGTTGATTACAGAATTTTTCGATGGTTTCGGGGTTCTTCTTACTGTCGACATTGATGGGGGAATGTGCATTGATGAGGGTATACTTTTTATTGGCGCTCTGGATGCGCATTGTCATATGTCGATTGTTGACGGGTGAGATTTCCGTGACAGAGTTGAAGATAGATCTACGCACAAGAAAAGCCATGCCGAAGATTGGTGCACCTTTCCCAACTTTCTGTTGTATTTTGCTTTTGAAGATGCGATAATTTCCATTTCCATAGTTTCGTCGTCGGTCAGTTGTGTTTCTTGAAGAGCGAGGATGAGGTTTCGTTGTTGATCGATTTCTTCAGTGAGGTTGTTAGTTTTCCTGTTTGGATAAATGTGTTGACGTTCAGTGTTCCGATGAATGTTTTCTGTCTGTAGGGATGTTTACCAGGGGTCTCTGACATTCTCTGCTGTACTTGCCAGGACTCACCAGAATCCGAAAGTCCAACTGCCGTCTCTTGACAGGTGGACTGTATACCACATGGGGTAAAGTTGTGATTGCGTGCACAGTTCACGTTCACTTGTATTTCACTGGTATGGCCTGGTTCGTTCCAGGACCGGCTAGGACCAGAGGTTGTTGAGGCCTTTGGAACATATTGTTTTCAGCCGAGCTCACTGATCTCACAGACGCTGACAAGAGTACCGGTGATTTTCACACAGGCGTGTTTGGATTTCTTGGGTTCATGTTAGTATTTGGTCTGCCCCGAGTATCTGATTTTCTCGGTACCACCCATATCTGGGAGGCTTCCCCCTATCCGCCACTTGGGGAGGCGCTCGATGGAGGGTCTAACAATTCACACGGGCGCTATTATTATTATTATTATTATTTTGCTATTGTTTTCGCACGTGTGATGCAGCTGTTTCTTTATTTTTCTGTTCTAATTGTATACCCAGTGAAACCACAAAAGTTTACTACTTTCAAAGAAATGAAGCGAAAGCAGACTGCCAAGAGAACGTTGCCTTCAGTTGTATCTACGTGCGAAACCAAACAATCTTAAGAAAGCTATTGAAAACTTCAATACTGATCTCGATGCACTATCAAAATGGGCACAGGACATAGGACTAAAACTAAACCCATCTAAAACCCAAGCGGTACTTGTTGGTCACTCTAAGCTCATTAGCCCAAAACTTCGGGAATCCGTACCATCTCTTATCCTAAATGGAACAAATATTAACTTCTCTCCCTCAGCAAAGAGTTTAGGAGTAATAATAGATGAAAATATAAATTGGACAGAGCGCGTAACTGCAGTGTGCAAAAAAGCATCAGCGTCCCTTCATGTCCTACAAAAATATAAAAAACTCTTCCCTTTCGATCTGAAAAAGAAATTAGTACAAACGCTTTACTCCCAATCATTGAATACAGCGATATTATCCTACAAGGCCTCTCTCAGGAAAACTCGCGACGTCTGGAACTGGTCATGAATGCCTGCGTCCGATATATCTGTGACGTTCGACTTTTTGATCACATTTCACCAGCATATGCAAAACTGTCCTGGCTGCGTGCAGACAAACGCAGAGATTTCCATACACTCTGTCTCATCTACTGCCTAATAAATGTACACTGTCCCTCATATCTCTCCTCGCCCTTAACGCTTATGTCTGAATAACATGACAGAAACACACGTTCCCATCATAATAAAATCCTCTCTGTTCCACTGCATCGCTCAGTCACCTTCTCCAAGTCCTTTACAGTAGCGGGAACCCGACTGTGGAATAACCTCCCTCGGTATGTTAGAGAACTTAAAAACATGTCCAGCTTCAAAAAACAGTTAATGACGTATCTACTTAAGCAACAGTAATGCTTTCCTTTGTACACGAATGCACTTCACCTCATTACTTCCCTCTTTCCCCCTCCTTAAGTCTCCCTCCCCCAAAACTCGCTATACTAGTAAACATCTACTTTATACACCAAGATATTAATGTACATCTGCAAAAATCTTCATTACTATTGCCCATTTTTCTCATGTTTATCATTAATATTTAATTTTTTTTACTGTTACTATTATTACTTTTATCATAATTTGTATGTATAGCACCTGTTGTAAAAATACTGCCAGTACTTGCTTTCTTAGGTCTTAGTCATTATTTTTTTTCATATTGTGACTAGAGTAATCTAATTTTCTTATTTAAAGTATTGTTATGATGTAACTCTGATGTGTGAAATGCTGCATGTGTGAAACACTGGTCCGATGTAAGAGAGGGCCTGATGGCCCTAATCTGATCAGGTTAAATAAATAAATAAATAAATAAATAAACTCCAAACGCCCTTTTACATATCATAAACATGTTGTCCCATATAACACATTCACGCATAATACAGTAAAAATTGTCACCGTTGGGGTATGAACCCAGGACCGTTGATATGACAAACTAATGCTCTACCAACTTCCGCACGGAACCTATACGTGTTAGTTACTCACAGTTATGCTTTTCCTGTGGTCCGTAGTTCTGGTGTTACTTTTCATTAATGTTTACTCCCGTTCTGCTGGACGACAGCACATAGTACGAACTAAATCGCTGTTTTGGTTGATACTCTATCGACGTACAACGTTTGGTACCGATCTGAGTGTCTAACATCTGGAGGTTTTGGTATGTGGCTGTAAAGGTAGGCAGCTTTCCGCGATGATAGTGTGAACCAAAACAAGAAAAAATACCCAGTAAAGATTGGCTGTAGTATGCGTATCTCACAGCTGTGAGCACTTGTTAATCTTCGCAACAGTGAAACACGTGTGTTCGGCTGAGCAAGTGCCCATAGCCCATAAGTTATGCATTTTAGACCCCATATTTATTGGTAATTTTTTCTTGGCTTGGTCCATGCTAACTCCTCCAAACATGTGGAAACCAAAGAGCTTGCTGCTTTTGGCCCATACTACCGCCTCTGAAAGTTGTCTACTCACTGTCTCAGCAGTAACAGTAACAGTACCGGTACATGTATTCCATTATCAGAGGTATCAGAACGATTTTAGCTTATAACTTTCGACTCTGTTGTTTCCAGGCAAGGTTCAAAATGGTTCAAATGGCTCTGAGCACTATGGAACTTAACATCTGAGGTCACCATCCCCCTAGAACTTAGAACTACTTATACCTAACTAACCTAAGGGCATCACACATATCCATGCCCGAGGCAGGATTCGAACCTGCGACCGTAGCGGTCGCGCGGTTCCAGACTGAAGCGCCTAGAACCGCTCGTCCAGACAACGGTCTCTGACCTAAAATTGATACAGTTACCCTTCTACATCAGCACTAAAAGTTTGTAAAAATCTCACGGAACCACTTAGCATACAGAAATAACCTGAGCATCAGTCTGCGACTGTTTACTGGTGGCTGTATTGTGCACGGGAAAGTTTCGTCGTTGTGATGTTAGAGAATATGGAATCACTCGCACAGAATTTCTTTTTTTGTCTGATGGAAGGCATGTCACTCTACATGTGGAAAAATATAACTTAATGCATATGACTAGGAAACCAACCCTACAATGTTCCAATACATTATTAGTGATGTGAAGCTTGGCAGTCACATCGAATAGCTAGGCATAACGTTTGCGGTTAGACATGAAACAGAGCGAAAACGTGACGTTGGCGGTAGTGAAGGCGAATGGTCGAGTTCGGTTTATTAGGAGAATTCTAGAATGTTTAGCTCATTTATAAAGGAAACTGCGTATAGAACACTTGTGCGACCCGTTCTTGAGTACTGATCGATGGTTTGATATCTCCATCTCTTCTGATCACTGAAAGACATGAAAGCATTTCAGAGGTGTTCTGCTGGATTTATTGCTGGTAGGTTCGATCAGCGCGCAAGTATTATGGAAATGCTCCACGAACCCAAATGGGAATCCGTGGAATGCAAAACGTCAGGAACAATTAAGTTACATGAACCACGACCCAACCACCCGGAAATTTCATCAGCGGCTAACACAACGTTCGTGACTATTGGAAATATTTTAGATCTGGTAACCACAAACAGACCAGACCTCATCGACGGTGTCAGTGTTGAGACAGGGATTAGTGATCATGATGTTGTCATTACGACTATGGTTACGAAAGTTAAAAAGTCGGTCAAGAAGGCTAGGAGAGTATTCTTACTAGAAAGAGCAGATAAGCAGTTGTTAGCATCCCACTTAGTAAATGAATCGACTTCACTCACTTCCGGTACGATGGACGTGGAAGAATTATTGGCAAATTTTAAACACATTGTAAATCACGCATTGGACAAGTATGTGCGAAAAAGTGGGTTACGGACGGAAAAGACCCACCGTGGTTTAACAACGCAATTCGAAGAATGCCCAGGAAGCAAAGGCAGTTGCACTCGCGGTGCAAAAAAGATCGGGAGAATGAGGACAGGCAAAAGTTAGTAGAGATTCGTGCTGCTGTAAAAAATAGCGATGTGCGAAGCATTCAACCACTACCACCGTCATACCTTAGCAAAAGATCTTGCTGAAAACCCAAGGAAATTCTGGTCTTACGTAAAATCGGTAAGCGGGTCGAAGGCTTCCATCCAGTCACTCACTGATCAGTCTGGCCCGGCAACGGAAGACAGCAAAACGAAAGCTGAAATTTTAAATTTAGCATTTGAGAAATCTTTCACGCAGGAGGATCGTACAAACACACTGCCGTTTGAGTCTCATACGGATTCCCGTATGGAGGACATAGTGATAGACATCCCTCGGGTTGTGAAGCAGCTGAATGGGTTGAAAATGAATAAATCGCCAGGTCCTGATGGGATTCCAGTTCGGTTTTACAGAGAGGACTCTACTGCATTGGCTCCTTGCTTAGTTTGCATTTATCGCGAATCTCTTGCCCAACGTAAAGTCCCGAGCGACTGGAAAAAAGCGCCGGTGACGCCTGTATATAAGAAGGGTAGAAGGACGGGTCCTCAAAATTACAGACCAATATCCTTAACATCGGTTTGTTGCAGGATTCTCGAACACATTCTCAGTTCGAATATAATGAATTTCCTTGAGACAGAGAAGTTGCTGTCCATGCATCAGCACGGCTTTATAAAGCATCGCTCCTGCGAAACGCAACACGCCCTTTTTTCACATGATATCTTGCGAACCATGGATGAAGGGTATCAGATGGATGCCATATTCCTTGACTTCCGGAAAGCGTTTGACTCGGAGCCCCACTGCAGACTCCTAAACTAAGGTACGAGCATATGGGACTGGTTCCCAAGTATGCGAGTGGCTCGAAGACTTCTTAAGTAATAGAACGCAGTAGGTTGTCCTCGTGTTCATTGGAGGTGAGGGTATCATCTGGAGGGCCCCAGGGAAGTGTGGTAGGCCCACTGTTGTTTTCTATCTACATAAATGATCTTTTGGATAGGGTGGATAGCAATGTGCGACTGTTTGCTGATGATGCTGTGGTGTACGGGAAGGTGTCGTCGTTGAGTGACTGTAGGAGGGTACAAGATGACTTGGACAGGATTTGTGATTGGTGTAAGGAATGGCAGGTAACTCTAAATATAGATAAATGTAAATTAATGCAGATGAATAGGAAAAAGAATCCCGTAATGTTTGAATACTCCATTAGTAGTCTAGTGCTTGACACAGTCACGTCGATTAAATATTTGGGCGTAACATTGCAGAGCGATATGAAGTGGGACAAGCATGTAATGGCAGTTGTGGGGAAGGCGGATAGTCGTGTTCGGTTCATTGGTAGAATTTTGGGAAGATGTTCATCTGTAAAGGAGACCGCTTATAAAACACTAATACGACCTATTCTCGAGTACTGCTCGAGCGTTTGGGATCCCTATCAGGTCGGATTGAGGGAGGACATAGAAGCAATTCAGAGACGGGCTCCTTGATTTGTTACTGGTAGTTCGATCATCACGCGGGTGTTACGGAAATGCTTCAGGAACTCCGGTGGGAGTCTCTAGAGGAAAAGAGGCGTTCTTTTCGTGAATCGCTACTGAGGAAATTTAGCGAACCAGCATTTGAGGCTGACTGCAGTACAATTTTACTGCCGCCAACTTACATTTCGCGGAAAGACCACAAAGATAAGAGAGATCAGGGCTCGTACAGAGGCATTTAGGCAGTCATTTTTCCCTCGTTCTGTTTGGGAGTGGAACAGGGAGAGAAGATGCTAGTTGTGGTACGAGGTACCCTCCGCCACGCACCGTATGGTGGATTGCGGAGTATGTATGTAGATGTAGAAAGTTAGGCAAACGGCATTTGAGACAGACTGAAGGACGTTTCTACTGCCACCAACGTACATTTCGCATAGGCTCCATGATGACACGATAAATCAGGGCTATTTCGGGAGCATATGTACCATTTTTTATCCCTCACTCCATTTGCAAGTGGAACAGTAAAGGTAATGAGTAGCAGTGCTACAAGACGGCAACTACATTGCACCGTATGGTGCCTTGCGGAATATATATGTAAATGTAGATACCGTGAAGATGTGTTCTACGTAGAAAGATATGCCAGCGAATCTCCACGGCTGGGCGCATATCGCACTTCAACTGAAGGCCACGCCATCTCCATATCTGACCGGCTATGTAAAATGGACCGTTCCCGCTGGAGAGTGGGATCTATCTCGGAGGCACGATACGGGGGCGCCTGGACCATTCTAGGGAGAACGCGTAATGTCTTTTCACGACGCTCATTGGCTCTTTTGGCGTTTTGTGCAACGTCTGTGTCGTGTAGGTATGTTCACCGCGTCATTCTGAAAGGCTTGTGTCAAAGACGTTACTTGCGGTCGATGGCAGATACATGTACGTTTGGTAGGAGGACAGCGGCCAGCAGAGATTGGTTCGATATTGGTACAACAGATAATGTCTGAACCGTGATTTATTTTCAAATAATATTCTTAAGAATTTATTTTATTTACTAGCGATTCATCAAGAATATTAACACATTTAATTACACTATGTAAGCATGGAAGTAGTTGCCAGGGAGTAACTGATGAAATCATAACCAAATTCCTTTTAACAAATGGGAATTTTATTCACTTTAATAGTACCTAAAAGCATTTCTTAAAAGAAACAGATTTAAAATTTTAATCAGAAAGCACCCTCCAGTTCCAGTTTATTCAGAGGCAGAAAGAAACAAGTTTTGACTGTATGAGCTTTCGGGCAGAGAACTTTGCCGCTCCCTTTTGACACGGCCGTAGTTACGACCGCTCACAACAGCTTCTGAAAGACTACACTGGTGCAAATCTGCAACACACCAGATAACTTTGAACTAAGAGTTTTAACAATTTACACAAGCACACAAACTATGCACCCCCCATAGGAGGGATGGAAATGGTACAAAACAGGATCAGTTAAAATATTAACCTTGCCGCCGAAGGTGCAACTTGATTTTAACTTCTAAGAAAAGTCTTACGGTGAAAGGGTGGCAACTTTAGATACTAAAATGATCATTTAAATAAAAGCCCATGAAATGCAATCTTATATAAGATTCTACGAGGTTGGCCAAACAATAGTTAAGATGCTCTACAGTACACAGAAACCGCCTCTCAAGATCATAGGCAATAATATCAAAGTTTCCAAAGATCAAAATATGTTTCAAGTACTAGGCCGTTACACTCCAAGCAATAAATTCATTAACACACCACATCCGACAAACATGACAGAGACAGCTACCAACGTACGGTAGATTGATAGGGAGATTACCGAACAACCCGAACCGCAGGTTGCTCTAACCCACCCCTACTCCACAAGGGAAAAACGGACCACCCAATTTATAAGCAACCACCATCCCGCGGGTGGGCAAACAGCGAAGAATGGTGGGACGACCCCAAAGCAAAACGCCTGGTGACCTCACCAAGAAAACAAGTAGAATTTAACAAGTAAATGAAACATCGTATCACCAATCACGTAACTTCTAATAAACTGCGATTTCTCGAGAAGACCTGGCGCAGCACCCCCAAATCGCTCTCCCGAACCACCTGCTGCCAGCCGCTTCAACGGACACAGGTAGGCGCACCGATCTCCCGTCTCACGGCGTCGCAGCTTGCACCGGCCAGACCGATGTCGTGGGTTGACTCCTGTTGCTCTCGTGTCGACCGCGAAGTCACTACCCCTCGCTATACGCCGCGGCCCACTGGACTCACGTGGCGACCTCAAATGCGCCGACGCTCAAGACGGACAAGTCATCTTGTGTCTCAGTGCCCGACCGACCAACCGATCGTTCCAACCGCCAATGACCATTGCCTGAACAAACTCGAACAGACTGGCGGCCTAACGTGCAGACTCAGATGCAGGAACTAAGCCCCGACCGGGCGACCACTCGCTGAGTTCTCTTACTGGCGGAGTGGAAAGACTCTCATTTTGCCGGCTTTAAAGGTTGATCCGAACGACAGACAGACACTAACTGCCTAACAAATGCGGACGAGAAACTGACCCAGACTGACCGACTGGCGAGCTCATAGGGCCTCTTAAATGCACGTGAACAGGCAACCTTTCCCCTTTTCCCCCAGAGGGAGACACCAAAGCTGCGACTGCCACAGCGACACCACCGCCAGAAACGGAGGGCGACTGCTTCACACTACGCGCTGCGGCGCGCTCTTCAAAACAGCTATTTTTACCACGGCTCAATGTCCTATGGGAAAATACTCTACTTGAAGATACAACAAGGACTGCTAGACTAGTTTTAAAAGTTAAAACTGTTTAGAACATAATCATATGATACTCTAAATCTTCTACTTGATACAGAAAAATCAAGCCATAACTGTAGCGAACAGTCACTATGGATGACTAATGGGGCCAGTAGACGAGCCCAAGAAACGAGAACGAAATCCGATAGCTCTACGATTGCTTGGTCCTGTCAGGGAACAGTGAATGGAGGTGTCCACAATCGCACCTAAGTGGAAGGAGGTGGATCGGGGAAATACAACTTGAGACGCTTCCGTATGTCCCTTTTCGTACAACATTTGTCAGAAGCATTTAAATTACGTTCTATTACTGTAACAGGTTTCTTTGCTGCTGTTTGCTTTACATAAAATGAGATCTGGGAGAAAGATTGGCGAGGAGGCCAATGTACTTTAATTTCATTCACAATATTTAGCATCAGCAGCCTCTTCCATCCTTTTACTACATTTCCCTTAAGGAATAAGCTCTACAGTATGTCCTTGTGCCATACTACGCTTCAAGAAAAAGCTCCATAATGTGTGAATGAAAGAGTTTCGAAGTGCAGGGTGGAGAAGAGTTCGTATCTCTTTAACTCTGTCAAATTTTGCATGAGAAAGAGACAAGCACTCGACCCCTCCTTACCTACCACCTAATTAATTATGGGCACAACGGAAATTGGTGAAATAAAGAGTGCACGCTCACAATAATTTAATCAAAAATCGCAATCTGCTCAGAGAAATAAAAGAGAACTTTATCATAATAAACAACAGGAAATTCTGTATATATCTACGAAATGATATGCGGATTAAATATTACAATGAGATTTACTATACATCAGAAAATAAAGGCACATGCATATCGAAGCAAACAGTAGGTTAAAGGATAGGGTATGCTGAACTAATATGAGAATAAGAGTTGGCTCGAGGACAAGGGGCTCCTACTCTCTGTGATGCAATAGACTGACGATACTTACTGGAGGTCCTAATGATTCAAATGTTACTCTCCCGACTATACTGTAGTATCCCGATTAGTAGTGAGAGCTCAAATGGGATCACATGGAAAAACAAGCAAGGTGGACTTGTGGCAAAGCGAACGCGCGTGCTGCTGAGGACTTCAGTATAAAAGTGATAGGTCCGTCAATGCCGGAGCCGCAAGATACTTTACAAATCCTGAAATTTGTAGCAGGTCGTCGGTAGGCAGCTTTCTGACGATGTAGGCATCGACGTTTGGTGTGCAGAAACTCTGTTTCAACCCCTGGCCTCGAAGGCTGTCCGAGAATTCTAAGTTCTGACGAAAAAGTGCGACTAAGTCGCAAGACCGTCAGACTCCGACGAAGATCAGATCCCGAATGCACTGCGCCCGTGCAACGTAAGAGCGAAGCCAACCTTGCTCAACTCCCTACCATTCTCAAAAACCGCGAATTAGCATTCAGTGCTCATTCCAACATTCCCCCACACTGTCTCTGCGCCAATAGCGACCGTTCCCTCCAATTTCGAGCAGGGCTATATGACGTCGACTAGCCTCAGTTTAAGTTGACCAATCATGCCTCTGCTATTCAACTGAGGGGACTGAACTTGCCATCTGGCGCCAGACAGTCGCACCCAGCAGGGCACTGTCCACAACTATTCTCATAATCATGAGGACAATGCAGTCCGTCGGAGCCACAAACAGAAAACGTGGCGAACACCAATCCAGCAACTCAGTGAGTACCAGATCGATCACGTAGTCATCTCCCAAGCTCACTACAGAACCATGCATTATGTCCAAGTCTGTTGGTGTGCGAATAGCGATTCGGACCACTACCTTACACGAGTCAAAGTAAAATTTTCCCCGGAGAGAGTTCACCACAAAAAGCCCACATCCAAAAGTTTGATACATCGAAAATTCAGGAAACAAAAATCGCAGAAGAATGGGAGAAAGAACCGGCGAATAATTGGACTGACTTCCGCAACAAAATAATAAAAAAAGCCAAAGAAGTGATCTCACTGCAAAAGAAGGTAAAACACCCCTGGTGCAATTCTGACTGTGATCAAATAATCGTTAACCGCCAACTCGCCTTCCAAATATACAACAGCCACAAATCACTAGAAACTCAACAGCACTTCCTCAACATTCGCAAGCAGACAAACAGAACCACCAAGAAAACAAGACGCGACAGAATTACTAAACAACTCAAATCAATAGAAGATATCTTCAACAGCAGAAATGTCTACAAGACTTTTGCTAGCAAAATTAAAGGTTACTCACCGCAGAAGCTGACTGCCAGGAAATGTGATAGGGAACTTGCACTCACCAACCAAGAAAACTTAGAAGAAGTGGCACGGTACTACTCCAATCGCCTCAACTGTCCCAAACCATCCAAACGTTTCCAACACCGAGCCCCATAGCACACAAAATCCAATACAGAACCACCAACACAAGAATAAATCCATCACCACATCAAGAAACTCAAGAACGGAAAGGCATCAGGAGAAGATGGAATAGTCGCAGAATTACTGAATAATCTGGGGCCACGATCACTTCAGGAAATCACACAAATCATCCAAGAAATCTGGGAAAGTGAAATGGGCACTCATCCACCCACTCCACAAAAAAGGAAACCCGACGTAAATAACTACAGAGGAATCTCCCTCCTCCCCGTCCCTTACAAAATACTCTCCACCTGCCTCCTACAAGGTGCACAGGAACAGCTCGAGCCCCTAATCGGTCAATACCAGACAGGGTTTAAACAACACAGATCATCCACTGGACAAATTTTCAACCTGAAATACATATGTATTAAAACCTCAAGCTACACGAAATCTCGCAACCACCAGATCATTCGTCGACTTCAAGAAAGCCTACGACTCCACCGATCGATAATACCTCTTTAATATACTCGAAGAAAGCAATCTTGACCCGAAAAACTACGACTCATCCAACAAACCCTAACCGACACAACTTCCAAAGTCAAGATCAGCGGAAAAATCTCCCAACCTTTCCTCATCAAAACCGGCGTCCGACAGGGTGACGGACTGTCCCTAGTACTTTTCAACATCGTTCTCGACAAGGTCATCAAAGAATGGGAAAAAGAACTGACAAAACAGCTGAAAACCCATCATGCTAGGAAAAAAACAGGATAACATCAATGTCGCATGTTTAGCCTTCGCTGACGATCTCGCGATCTTCCCGGAGGATGAACAAACAGCATTTCGTCAGATCGAAGTACTCCAAGAATGTACCGAAAAAGTCGGGCTCCAAATCTCTTTAATAAAAACTAAATTTACGGCCACAAAACACGTCAAAACAGAAAATTTTATCACAGAATACGGCACAACAAACAAAGTCAATCACGTTAAAAACTTGGGTGAAATCATCGAACCCACAGGAACAGAAAGATTATCCCAAAAAACATGTGATGTCAAAATGCGAAAAGCATACGGGCAAACTGCGAACATCTACAACAAAAGGTGCATGAATATAAAAAAAATCGAGACTATGCGATTGTCATCAAACCCGTAACACTGTATGTACGCGAGACTCTAAATCTCAGTTACAAATGGGATCTCAACAACATCTAAAAAGTTGAAAGGAAAATCATTCGCAAAATCCTGGGTCCAAAGGTCACAGACGAAGGATATCGGCTACATTCAAACACGACAATAGAAAAATACTCCAACATTTAAACAGACTTCCGCAAAAGACGACTGAAGTTCTATGGACACATCATGAGACTTGGTGACAACTGATTAACAAAGAAAATTGTAATGTACTCACAGAAACTAAAAACGACAACAGTTTGGATCAAACAAGTTCAACCTAATCTCAAAAATGCACACATCACATCCGCAGACATAGCAGATTGAAAAATCTTCAGATAGTAGATCCACTGCTGGAAATATGCCCAAGAAGAAAAACTCAAAAGATCTACGGGAAAATGAACGGAAGAAAGACGAGCTAAACATAGCGAGAGGACGAAATTATTCTGGAAGGACAAGAAAAATAGCAAGCACAGACCGCAGTTCACTTTGTGTGATCCTCTATGGGTCTAAACAGTTTAAATAAATAAATGATAATAGCGGTTGATAAATGGAGATTGTGTTTACTGGAATTATGTAAATTTTGTTTTTGTCTTCTGGTAGGTTATTTCGTACGTGAAGGTTAATATTTCCGCATGTGTGATGCAGTTGTTAGTTATTCTACAGTACCGATTGTTTATGTTTCTTCTGTGAAACTACAAATGCACCATCTGCTTCATCACGAGTGGTGCCTGTTCAGTAGCACATGTCCGACAGAACACCATTCCTCTCTATACAACTCTATAGGTTTGTTACTTTTAACTAACAAAGCGAAAGCAGACTGCCAAAAGAACATTGCTACAAACTCCGAAAAGTCCTTTGAGATGTCAGGGAATGGTTATCCCATGTGACATTTTCACACGTAAACAGTTGAACAAAAATTTCATCACTAGCTTCGAACGCGGGATCTTTGATACGACAACCTCACGCTCTACCAACTCACCCACGCAAGAGCTACACAATAGTTATTCGCAAATAGGCTTTTCATTTAGTCTGTAGTTCTGGTGCTACTTTTAATATGAGTGTTCTGTTGGACGGTAGCATATAGCACGAACTACATCGATGTTTTGGTTGATATTCCTTCGACATACAACGTTCGGTACCGATCTGAGTGTCTGACATCTGGAAGTTTGGATGTTAGCAACAACAGTACCGGTACATGTTTCCCAATGTCGGACGTATCAGTATGATTTTCGTTTATAACTTCAACTCTAACGAGCTACCCTTTCAATTTCTTCTTTTTTGCTAAAAATCAAAGTCCCTTGCCAGAGACTGTTACATTTATTATTCTCCATATCTCTGAAAGTTTGTAGCCTCATCACGAAATCACGCGCTACAAGGAACAAGAGCCGTCCTATCACACTTCTATGAAGCACTCGTAACGATACCTTTGTATATGATGAACTCTTGCCGTCCAGGACAGCGAAAGATTATATTACTGAAGAGGTCTTCGAGCCACTCACGTATCTCAGAACTAATTCCGTATTTAACAAGGTCAGTCGAGTCCTTCAAGGAAGGAAGATTAGGGTTTAACGTCCAGTGGACAACTGGATCATTAGACAAGGAGGATAAGGCAGAATTATTTCAAGAATGGGAGAGGATATCGGCCGTGCCCTTTCAAATGAGCCATCCCAGCATTTGACGGTAGCGATTTCTGGAAATCACGGAACTGTCGTCCTTCCGAATGTGAGTGGGGTTTTCTAACGACTGCGTAAACTCGCTTGGAGACGCTAATGTCTTTCTATCTACAATTACCGCCATTTTTCTTAATTGATACAGGAGAATGATGGGGTGGTTCCTTGAACAGTAGCACGGCAGTACCTCGACAAATCTCACTACTTTCTCAAGAACCGACGACCTCGCTGAAGAAAAAAAGTTTAACTCCGCAAAAAAAGAAGAAATTGAAAGGGTAGCTCGTTAGAGTTGAGCCGAAATAAGCCATTAACACGTCGTCGATAGAACATTGCCCAAAATCGGTCTCGGCCGGCGACTATTACGGGCTTTCTCGCGGAAAGCGTATCAGATACGGACTTCCCATACGGCGCCGGCGAGCGGACAGATAAGCATCTGTGCGCGTTACGCCGTCCAGTTAGCACAAACCATTGACAGAGGTACCCTCGGTTTTACAACAATTGGCGGCAGTAAACACGGCAGAAACCAGCGGGCAGACCTTGGGTGGTTACGTGTGTGGCTACGTATCGCCGGCGATTTGGCGGGGAAGGCCGGCGGACTCCCGTTAGCGCGTGAGCCCCGATGGCCGTCGCAGCAGCAGATAGGCGTGTTTCCATACGGCACTTTGCGAACATCTCGCGGACAGATCTCGGGCACGTAGCACGTCCGCCTCGTGGAGCACGCGCCGGCTCTGCGCGGCGCACCTGGGGCGGTGCCAGGCGGCGCTCACTGGCGGCCCGGCCCTACCCAGCTGCTGCAAGCAGAGCTCCAACCACAGACACAGAGATCATTACGTCATCAGTGTCGCTCAGTGTGTCGTGGGTGGGATTATGCAGTAGTGGAAATCAGCATTAACGCACGGATCTTTGTAGGACAATTGACATTGTCGGCTGAAATAGTTGTTCAGTATACTGACAAATGCAGTCAAATGGTACCGCATTTGATGTCAATAGTACAGTATATAAAAAGACAGCAACGATTCATGTGACAGAGGGTGGAACTCAGTATAAAGTCAGTCGGCTGTGTGTGGTATTAGTGTGTGCGTATGTGCCTTTACTGCATATAGGAAACAGACACCTTTACTGACAAAGCGTGTTGCGTATATCAACCAGAATTGTGACACTGCCACGTGGGAAACAGTTTTCACGAGATGTGCGTGGGTAAAATCTTATGGGTCTTAAATGCTAAGGTCATCAGTCCCTCAGCTTACACACTACTTAACCTAAATTATCCTAAGGACAAACACACACACCCATGCCAGAGGGAGGACTCTAACCTCCGCCGGGATCAGCCGCACAAATCATGAGATGAAGAAAAAGTTGGTCCATACAAGGAAATGGGACACCTGATCGTTAAATCGCCAAGCCGGCCGAAGTGGCCGTGCGGTTAAAGGCGCTGCAGTCTGGAACCGCAAGACCGCTACGTCGCAGGTTCGAATCCTGCCTCGGGCATGGATGTTTGTGATGTCCTTAGATTAGTTAGGTTTAACTAGTTCTAAGTTCTAGGGGACTAATGACCTCAGCAGTTGAGTCCCATAGTGCTCAGAGCCATTTGAACCATTTAAATCGCCAAGAAGTGGAACTGTTCAGGTACAGTGACTGATAATTTCGGTAGGATGGTCGCACGATATGGACAGAAAGTAAAATACGACCTACTTAGAAAATTTTGTAAGGCATCGAAACGGTTCCTTTTGTGCGAAGCAACGGCCACAACCAGTTATTCTTCGAAGCTTGTTGCTGATTTACATCTGCCAGTAACCTGTAGACGGTACGACAAATTTTGTCAAATGACAAACATCTTGCATTCAAGAAACTACTGCAGAGACCTGCTCTAATACACAAAGATAAATAGGCTAGATTGCAGTTTGCTCAAAAACGTACGTCATGGACTTCAGAATGGGATAAAGTGAGCTTCAGTGATGAGAAGTTTAATTTAGATGGACCGGATGGATTCATCGTTATTGGCATGCCCTGAGAACAGAGCAGCAGGTAAGACAGAAATGTTTGTGGTGGAACTGTTATGATTTGGGCAGTCTTCTGCGCTAATGATAAATCACGCATTGCTTGCCTGAACAGTGCAATGAACTCTAACATGTACAGTGAGATGCTAGATACTGACTCGATGAGAATGTATGAGGATCTACAGGACGAAACTCTAATATTTCGAGAAGATAATGCATCTGTGCACGTTTCAGCTAGAGCCAAAAATATAGTTTGTTGTCTTGCCATCGCCTGCACGTAGCACGGATTTGAAACCCATGGAAAACTCTTGGGGAATACTTGCAAGACGCCGACCGCTGTGGCCGAGCGTTTCTAGGCGCTTAAGTCCGGAACAGTGCTGCTGCTACGGTCGCACGTTCGAATCGGGCATGGATGTGTGTGATGTCCTTAGGTTAGTTAGGCTTAAGTAGTTCTAAGTCTAGGGGACTAATGACATCAGATGTTAAGTCCCATAGTGCTTAGAGCCATTTGAATTTGAATTTGAACTTGCAAGGCGTTTTTAAGCCGTATTTGTGCTGAAAAGTGCGATAGGAGAAGAGTGGGTGAGAGTTTTACTGCAAGAGCTATAAACTCTAACTAAATCAATGCGGAAAAGAATTTGTGAAAAAAATGGTTCAAATGGCTCTGAGTACTATGGGACTTAACATCTTAGGTCATCAGTCCCCTAGAACCTAGAACTACTTAAACCCAACTAACCTAAGGACATCACACACATCCATGCCCGAGGCAGGATTCGAACCTGCGACCGTAGCAGTCCCGCAGAATTTGTGAGGCAATTAGGAAGAACAGAGGTTGGACAAAATACTAACAATGCGACAACACAACGGGACGGTGAACGTCGTTATATCAATTTCCACCCAGAAAACGCAGGTTTCTAATTTTGTTGCTCGTGTTATGAAAGAAACTACGCAATTCCGTCATAAGTGTTAGTGTCCTGTAAGTGTTTACTACTTTCATAATAAATTCGATATAGTGTGACACAGACATTGTACTATTAATTTCAGAAGAAACCTGCCTTTATAATGATTTCCACTACTGTACTAGGTATGGTCTTCACGTCACCAGAAAACGGGAGGGTAAACTGACTGCACTAATTGCAGAAAATTTAAGGGGCGTAGGCACTGTCACGGGAGATAAAACACAAATGGTTTCAGGTATCAAAGTACAGCATATTTTAGGTTAGGAAGGGCAGAAACAATCCTTGTTTTAAGAGAGGTTAGCATTAAAACAAACTTCAAGTATCAGAAAGAAACCAAATATAATTCTGGAATACTGCATCTGCTCAAGCAGCTATTTGCTAAAATCGTTCAGCAACCAGTAAAAGTTTTGTTTCCATCCAATTTTATATCAGTCAGTGTGAAATTCCGGCTATCTTTACTGCAAAAATATGTGAGCAGTAAGGAGTAAAATTAACGAACTACTTACCTGCATTGATGAATCAGAATCATTAAACCCAGTTGACATATAATCTGCCTCTCTCAACATCATGTAACCACTAGTACAGGTGTGAAGCATTACAGCATTAGGTTACTGTCTCATTTTTGTAGAACAGAAGTGTAAAAAGAAGGATTTTCCATATTTATCGGGAAACTTTAAAATATGAGCATCCGCAGCTGAAGGTACGCTTTCATAAAAAAAAAAAAAAAAAAAAAAAAAAACCGCAAACGCTGTTGTATGATCCTGTAATAGTACTACCAGTTTCGCAACGTTAGAACTGCATCTTCAAGTACATCTAAATAAACGAGAGTAGCACATCGGGGAATTAAGACTTATAAAAAAATTAGAAAAAACTTTTTAGAATGGCAACAATTTACAGAGAAGAATGTAAAATTGTATACAAAGGACGGAACTGTGAGAAGGAAATTTGCATATAGAAGTCAATTTACTTATTTTCATATCACTTCAGTGTTATTTTTAGAGCATGCTTCCTTCTATGCTCGTCTTCTTCATCCCGCTTGTATTAACTTTTGACTCTCGTCTCTATTTTGACGAATTGTTGCAGCCTTACTGGGAATGATGGGACGTCCAATGTTTTCAACTTTTGCCTATAAATGATTGGAAAATGGTAAGCTGACTTCTATATTTAAATTTCCTTCTTTGAGTTAGGTCTTTGTATTGATGTTGTATTTTCCTCCCTAAATTTTTGCCATTCTAAATGTTTTTATAATTTTTTATAATGAAGTTCTTATCTTATTTTAGTATGGTTTTCCTGCAAAAAAGAAAAAAAGAACAGACTACACTAAAGTCAACGAAGAAACTATGGATTACTCAAGGAATTAAGGTATCTTGTAAAACAAAACTGAAACTGCAGGAACTCTGATGTTGACGCCGTAGCACATTAAAAGACATACGGCAAAATATCAAGATAGTAACAGCGACGTCAAGGCAAATGTATTACGAGGAAAGATAATCACATCACATAGTAAAGGAGGAGACTGGTAGAACCAGACATGAAGAGGAGCAGATAGCGTTTAGAGGAAATTATACATTGATAACAGATGTCTGCAAAACTTTTTAACAACCATTTCATAACTGTTACTGATAATGTGGAGTTGTCCAGTTAATTATATGTTGCCATGGGATATCTCACACTAGTCAATACAAAGAACTTCAGTAATATCAATATGACCCTCGTTACACCATTCGAAGTAATGTCCAACATAAAACCTCTAAAATGAAAAAAGTTCTAGTAGTTATAACACAATATCAACAAAGTTAATTAAATAGTGTGCTTCTGAGTTTATTAATATAGTGAGTTATCTCATTTACTAGCGGGACATTTCCTGAATTACTGAAATGCTCTGAAGACTCTTTGTCTACGAAAGGAAAGAAAGAGGTACCATAAATATTTCGCGGCCCCTCTCGCCGGAGATTCGAGTCCTCCCTTGGACATAGGTGTGTGTGTTGTTCTTAGCATAAGTCACTTTAAGTAGTGTATAAGTCTAGGGACCCATGACTTCAGCAGTCTGGTCCCTTAGGAATTCACGCACATTTGAACATTTGAACCATAAATAGCTGCCCAGTTTCACTTTTGCCAGCATTCTCGAAAATTTTGCTATTGCAAAATTTTGCCTGCAAGGGAAACAGCGACTGCTGAAATTAAGTATTTCAGGACAGCCACAAGTGCGACTTGCTACTGTCCTGAAAGACTTATTGTCGAAAGTATTAGAAAAAGTAAAATACAATCGGCTCTCTACCATCTGACAGCAAATAATATATAGTCAAAATCACAGTTCGGATTTCTAAAAAGTTCTGATACTGAGAAGGCTGCTTCCACATACAACTAGAATGTATTTAATTCATTAGACACTACTTGATTTGTCAAAAGCATTTCACTCGGGAAATTACAAGATCCTTTTAGGGAAATTACAATGTTACGGTGTAAAGCGAAATGCTGCAAAATGGTTCTAGTCGTATATCTCTAATAGAAAACAAAGTGTATCGTTAGGAAAGGGATGTGTATTAAACTATCAAGCGTCATCCAACGGGGAATTAATTATATGTGGTGTCTCACAAAGTTCCATCTTAGGGCCCTTATTTTTTCTTGAGTATATCAATGACGTTTCGTCTGTAACATTACAAGAGTTTTTTTCCAGATGATACGAACATTGCGAACAATAGCAAACCAAATACAGTCTTAGAAAGATCTGTTAGTGATATTTTCATGGGTTTTAATGATTAAAATAATTCCTGACCAGTTCTCTGTCAATAAAATTTCAAAACTACCTACTACTAGAACTTATACGAGGTTTCCCATAATTATATACTTGAAATACGACGACAAACAGACAGAAGAAATTGGCAGTGTTAAATGCTTGGGATTAAAGCTTTATAATAAATTCAGCTGGGAGGTGTGTACCACAGAACAACTGAAGTGCCTAAACAAATCTGTATTTGCAATGCGAATGTTGTCAGACACAGGAGACAAAAATGAAAAAGCTAGCATAATACGTTTGCTTTCATTCCACAATGTCATAAGGAAATATTTTTTGGGGTAACTCATCAAGTCAAACTAAAGTTTTCTCCGATATTTATGATGTTTACTCAAGGACATCCTGCAGAAACCTTTTCAGGGATCTAACTATTGCCTCCTTGCTGAAATTTGCCAGTGAAAATAAATACCTTTTTCAAATCAAACACACAGTTCATGCAATCAACTATGGGAATAAGTATAACATTCTGAAAGGTTTAAATTCACTTCTTTTGGCCCAGAAAGGTGTCCGTTATTCACAATCTCACATTTTCAATAGCTTGCTAGCGTCCAAAAAAGTTTAACCACTAATAAATTTCACTTTAAGAGGAGCTTAAGGTATTTATTGGTAGACAGATCCTCCTACTCCACTGATGAATTTCTAAGTAGAGCGAAGTTACACTATGTGAGCAAAAGCATCCGGGCACCTGGCTAAAATGACTTGCAAGTTCGTGGCGCTCTCCATCGGTAGTGCTGGAATTCAATATGTTTTGCCCTACCATTAGCCTTGATGACAGCTTCCACTCTCGCAGGCATACGTTCAATCAGGTGCTGGAAGGTTTCTTGGGGAATGGCAGCCCATTCTTCACGGAGTGCTGTACTGAGGAGAGGTATCGATGTCGGTCGGTCAGGCCTGGCACGAAGTCGGCGTTCCAAAAAGGTGTTCTATAGGATTAAGGTTAGGACTCCGTACATGCCAGTCCATTACAGGGATGTTATTGTCGTGTAACCACTCCGCCACAGGCCGTGCATTACGAACAGGTGCCCGATCATGTTGAAAGATGCAATCGTCATCCCCGAATTGCTCTTCAACAGTGAGAAGCAAAAAGGTGCTTAAAACATCAATGTAGGCTGTGCTGTGATAGTGCCACGCAGAACAACATGGGGTGCAAGCCCTCTCCATGAAAAACACGACCACACCATAACACCACCGCCTCGGAATTTTACTGTTGGCACTACACACGCTAGCTGCTAGCAGATAACGTTCACCGGGCATTCGCCATACGCACACCCTATCATCGGATCTCCACATTGTGTACCGTTATTCGTCACTCCAAACAACGTTTTTCCACTGTTCAGTCGTCCAGTGTTTACGCTCCTTATACCAAGCGAGGTGTCGTTTGGCATTTACCGGCGTGATGTGTGGCTTATGAGCAGACGCTCGACCTTGAAATCCAAGTTTTCTCATCTCTCGCCTAATTGTCATAGTACTTGCAGAGAATCCTGTGTAATGGTGTGGATAGACGTCTACCTATTACACAATACGACGTCAACTGCCAGTGGTCTCTGTCAGTCAACAGACGAGGTCGGCCCGTACGCTTTTGTGCTGTACGTGTCCCTTCACGATTCCACTTCGCTATCACTTCGGAAACAGTGGACCTAGAGATGTTCAGGCGTGTGAAAATCTCACGTATAGACGTATGACAAAAGTGACACCCAATCACCTGACCACGTTCGAAGTCTGTGAGTTCCGCAGAGCGCCCCATTCTGGTCTCTCTACTGAGGTCGCTGACGTGGAGTACCTGGCAGTAGGTGGCAGCATAATGCAGGTAATATGAAAAACGTATGTCTTTGGGGATGTCCGGATACTTTTGATTACTTAGTGTATATGCACATATTGCTAATAGCATCGAACTTCTGTTCAAGTCATTGCAGCACTGCGATCATAGTAAGTGTTAAAAATGATCTTCCTGTTTGTTGATGCATTGCTACATAGAGCCTAAAAATTATCATTGCACCTTGAGCATCTACCGTCTAAATTAATATAATTTTTTTATTTATTCCACATTCATGAGGACAGTTTGACTTGGTAACCGTGGAAGGAACATCAGCATATTTGTTTTCTTTGAGTATCTCCCCACTACGGATCTACAGAAACGAAAAGTGCATGTGATCTAATCTAGTCTAATATGTGCATTTACTTGTACATCTACACCCATACATTGCAAAACACTATGAACTACTTTTCACTATATTTCCTTCGTTATTTTTGCTATTTATTTGCACTTGATATACGTCGTTAAGATATTGCACCGATATTCGAGCTATTTCTATACATTTGTTTCACCTGACAAGATGACACCTAATCAAACTTCCTTAGTTAGTATATGAGCAATCTTCTTCTTCTTCTTCTGGCCTTATCTCGTAGCTTCAAGAGGACAATAAGTTATTCAGGATTTGCAAATGTTAGTCGTAGATAGTTGCCGGATGCTCTTCCCGTAGTCATCCTTTCCCGGGGTTGGCTTCTACTAGCTTTCCCCTTCTTCTCTAAGTATTTCGTGTCAGTATTTTGCAACTATGGTGTGTCAAACTGATGTTCTGGTAATATTCACATCTGTCGGTGGCTGCCTTTTATGGAGTAGGAGTTATTATGTTCGTCCTGAAATCTAAGATTACTTCACCTGTCTCGTATTATCTTGTATACCAGGTGGGATAATTTTGTAATGATTGGTTCTCCCAAAGGGAATGAATAATTCTTGTAAAATCTCGTCTACTCCAGCCTCCACCTTTGGACATTGGTCTTTCGGTGCTGTGACTTTTCTTCTCACAGTTATGTATTTCCCATCTCATCTTCATTTACTTCCTCTTGCCCTTCTGTAATAATGTCCTGAAGTTCGATTCCTTTGTATAGCTCTTATACGTATTCCTTCCATCGTTCATCTTTCCTTACTTTTCTTATTACTGGCTTGCCAAGTGAGCTCCTGATATTCATAGGTTGCCATGTGAGCTCTTGATATTCTAATGACAGTTTCTCTTTTCTCCAAAAGTCTCTGTAATTATCCTGTTGGTGGCATCTGTGTTCCTCATAGTCATTCACGCTTCTACACATTTGCATTTCCGACCTAGGTATTTCCTGCTTTGCCATTTTGGAATTTCTGTCTGTCTCACTTTTTTATGTCGATGGGGTTATATTTCGGAGTAAATCAGTCCTAACACAAGGGGTTGGGTTGTCTTGGGGGAAGAGACCAAACAGCGAGGTCATCGGTCTCATTGGATTAGGAAAGGAAGTCGGTCGTGCCCTTTCAAAGGAACCATCCCAGCATTTGCCTGGAGTGATTTAGGGAAATCACTGAAAACCTAAATCAGGATGGCCGGACGCGGGATTGAACCGTCGTCCTCCCGAATGCGAGTCCAGTTTGCTACCACTGCGCCACCTCGCTCGGTACTAACACAAGGGATATTCTTATTCCAGAAGTATGTCATCTGGGTCGTATGAGAATGACTCTTTCGTAAGTCCGAAATACTTACATGGACAGTCGTATGTAATTTGTTGTTAGCAGCATGCATTGATGTGAACGGAACAGCTACAGCCATTCTGAGAACGCTAGCCAGAGTAACGACGTGTATGTGGGAACCATGTCCGTGAGCGTCGTTCAGTATGCGTTGCTGTGCAGCACACGTTAGCGACCGGCCTCTTCCCGAAAGTACTGCATGCGCTCAGGAGTTAACCGAATATTTTCCGTCAGTGACAAAATGTTGTTTTAGAACATTTCTACATACCTGACGTTTATTTAACTATAACTGCAGTTGTTATATCGTACTAAATGGATTGGGCTTCGGAAACACTGTTGTACTGAAAACCCAGTCTATACATTTTCCTGAATCATTCCGGGGAACGCTGGCATAGACTATGGCCATGGCCATGGCCATCACACTCCCTGTTTCTTGACCAGTATTAGTACTTTGAAATATACGTATCACAAAGACACTTTTTCCAAGAGTTTCACTTCCTGTACAGAAGTTTTTCGTGCTTCCTGACGCCGTATTGTATGACTGACGACAGTTAATAACTAGGTTTATGGTTTGAGAATGGACGTGTCGGACCGAAACCGGTAAACACTCAGCAGAAGACTGCATATTCAAGCAACTGAGACGGATAAAATAAAAAACATTATCAAATTCCCTCAAATTCTATTTGTTTTACAAATTGAAACGCCTTTTTCTTGTTGCAATTTATATTTATACTTCAGATGTGTTCTACCTTTACTATTAGGCATCGTCAGTGAATTGAATAGTTATTCGTTTTGAACTTGTGTAGTAACATGTTTCCTGACAGTGCGAAAATTTATCGTAGTAGTATGAATTTAATAAATGTTTTCGCGCCTTCTGTAACGAGACACTAACGGCGCAAAACTAAAGTAGATTTGCGTCACACGTAATGTAATAACATATTTCCTGACAGTGCGAAAACTTATCATAGTGGCATCAATTTAAAAATCGTTTCCACAACGAGACATTAAAGGTGCAAAACTAAAGTAAGTTGAAATAAAGGTATAAAACGGAAAGTGTTCGTATGAAAGCGAACAGACAGAAGTAGCCCACAGATGAGGTTATCAAAATGGTCATGTAGTCATCAGTAATCGTAGAGTTCACACAGATATATTAAGCAAGTACCAACTCGGACAATGGTGTCCAGGAAGTCGTTCTTCCCACGCTGCCATCTTTCTTTGTCGTTGTACGAAAAAATAGTAAAAGCCATTACAAAATCAACTTCTGTTGTCTTGCATGCCGAAGGAGGACAGGGATTCTGTTAAACAGAACCCCACCCCTGTTAATAAAGTGTGCAGCAGAGCAGCTCCAACTGAACGATTGTCATGGACGTGGTCCCCACATACACGTCGTTACTCTGTCTAGCGCAGTATGGCGGAAGGCCTTTGTGTGTTAATACGCCCTATCGGTAGGACCAACGTATATGGGAGCACACTTTAGGCGCGGCTAGGAGAAATGTATTGGGCTGCAGGGTATAGCGAGAACATGATATCAGAAGAGTATTTAGGAAGTGTTGTCTTGCTGAGAGTTACTCAACAGAATTGTTGTAGGAGCAGGAGAAACAGGGTCAAGTTGACGATCTTAGCGGACATGAATTTTTAATACATTCTTACTCTTTATATATATATATTAATAGAATAGTCTTTTATTTTATTTTATCTACAGGGGTGGACCAAAATATGGAAATATCACAAACACAACAAATTTCCATGCCTACAGGTTTAGAAGACACTTTGGCATTGGAAACCGCTGACAATCGTTTCGGTATGGATAAATACAGGTCCTGTATGGTTTCCAAGGTAATCTTATACACTTACTCCTGCAAAATAGTGGCACGTTCAGGTAACGATGTTGAGGTGGACAGCTATCAGGCACACTTCTCTCCTAAGCAGACCACAAAGACTGAATAATATTAAGATCTGGTGACCGCGGTGGCCAGGGGAGATGTAACTATTCATCTTCGTGCTCACAAAACCAGTCCTGGACAATGGGAACCGTGTGAACAAGACCTTTGTCATCTTGGAACACAGCATCGCCCTTGGGAAAAAGAGAACTTTGCACCACTGGATGAACCTGATCAGTTTAAATGGTCACATAGTCCTTGGCAAGAACGCGACCTTGCAAAGTAACCATGGGGCCCATGGAACACCACAACACGGCCGGCCAAATCATCGCCGAACTCTTACCATGTTCCACTCCTGAACGTAAATTCGGCCGGGAGTTGGAAACAGTGCGAAAAGAACCATCCAACCAAATGACATTCTTCCATTGTTCCATAATCCAGATTTTGTGGCTTCGCCACCACGTTTTCCTGTTATGGGCATCTGTATGACTGATCACTGGTTTTGGAATTACAGCTCGTCCCTTAATTCCCAGCTTATGGAAGCTCCTTCGTGTTGTTCCAGTTCTGGCAAGATTCACGAGTGCGACATTTAGCTCTGTAGTGATTTCTGCTGCTGTCACCTCCTTATTTTTTGTGATAGTCCTCTTCAGCGCTCGTTTGTCACGATCCCTCATTATACACTTCCGTTGTGTTGTAACTTAGTTTTTCCGCTTTCCCAGTATGTGTTGTAAATTTTCGATTTGGTTTCTATTGAAAAACCAAACACATCGGCTACCTTGATAATGGGAGCATCTACCTCACGAGCACCAACAACATGCCCATCTTCGACTTCTGTATAATTGTGAGCTAAGTCGAACACAACTGAGACTTGCAACGTACTGAGGACACTGCACAGGTCCCGTTCGTGGCCAAATACAAGACTGAAACCTGCAGACTTGGGTATCGTCTGCATTAATGTTCAAACATGCGTTTCTCGTAATCTTTCCATGTTTATGTTCAACCCCAGTAGTCGCATTAATTTTAATTTTCATACGATCACAATTACAGAGCTAATGTTTAATGATAATGAACAAGTGTCAGCTTGCTGAAATACTGAGGCAAGATGACTTTCATCACGGAGAAAGATGACGTATATCTATCGCTTGTGTCTTTATCCCGCATTTCACAGGATCGACATTGTTAGAATCGGATTTGGCAAGGTTATTGTTAAGGGGTGGCCGGATGCCATTCCCGCCGTCACCCCGTATCCCCAGGACGAAATTAGTGTACCCCAGCTGCCTGCGACTAGTTTAATCCATGGAATAGTGTGAACATGCTCAGATGTCTGCGAGTCGTGTAACTGAGGCGGGACGTGGGGACCAGCCCAGTATTCACCTAGTGGGATGTAGAAAACGGCCTAAAAATCACATCCAGGCTGGCTGGCACACCGGCCCTCGTCGGTAATCCGCTGGGTGGATTCGACCACTGGCCGGCGCACCTATCCAAGTCCAGGAAGCAGCGTAATAGCGCTCTCGTCTAGCCTGGTGGGACGGAGAAAGATGACAGTACATATAAAAACTGAATACTTTTTTATTCTTGGGAAGTATAAGTCAATACATTAATTAACTGAACATTCTTCTGTATTTTTTATTGAATAGTGTTTAATGAAAGGATTTTGAAAATCAATATTACTCTAGATCGGTGTTCATCAGTAACAAAAATAGGACACAAATTTTCTCCTTTAGTGTTCGAGCAGTCCTCGTATCAGCGTGTGTGGCATTTATGACTCTTTATATATTCCTGAGATTGTCAGTATGGGAGGCGAAATGCAGTATTTGGTAACTGAAGAAAACTTAACAAGCCAAGATCACTAAAAAAGCATTTTACTAGATGACAGGTTAACATACGATGATGAGAGCGTAGCTCTGTCGAAACCTATCATCCAATAAAATGGCTTTTTAGAGATCTTGGCTTGTGAAATTTTTTTCAGTCCAGTTTGTGGAGATGGGTAGATCTCATTACACGCAGGACGCTGCACTTCAGTTTCTTTGTTTTAAATGTTACTGTTCCATCTTGTGTGCTGACTTATCAGTCAACATCGGATTTACAGGTGAGATTACTGAGACACTCACATTTTTGCGAAGTGTGACTCTTTCGTGCTTTTTTCACGGACGGCTTCCTTTAGGCAATGGTTTAAAGTACTTCTGCACAATTTTGGCTTAATTGGAGCAGCAGTTTTCGAATGTCCTGGTTCTTCTGAATTATGAACCTGATATTATTCAGAGAAGCATTAGGACTTTCTGTGGGCTGGCCTGAAAACTATTTTCATTAAACGAAGATGATCATAAGGTTTGGTCTCAGATTCTTCGAATCCATGAACTCCATTAGTGACTGCAGCTACTTTGAAATAAGTAATGCTCGAAAGGTGACGAGCCTGGCAAATTGCCGCACTATTGCACGTTAAAAGTATTTCAGTTTTGGGGTGGCATTAACTAGAAGAAGAATTTGGCTGTAGCGATGATGTAGGAGAGATGAGGACAAGTTGACAAACGAAAAATATTCTTCAAGTTCTCGGACGCTGTGGTCAGGTGCGGCATCCCAGAGTGGAGGCGGATGGTGATCAATCGCCACGAAAACGACTCCATGGCACCAAACGCGTCACCCAATCTGGAGGATGCTAAAGGAAATGCCAGCACCCCTCACTGAAGGTTCCCGCGAGGAAGTGTCTTATTCATAGAGGCTGCAGGATCAAAATGGAGTCTCTTCTTTCGTACGTATAATTAAGGCAATGGCGACCAATGATCCCTTCAGTGCAGTGCACACCAAGCTGGAACTCTTGCGGTATTCGCCAATATGCCGCCAGTAGTGAGGCTAATGAGCAGAGGCAATGCATCAGTAGTGCGTGGTATAAAAAATGGTTCAAATGGCTTTGAGTACTATTGGACTTAACATCTGAGGTCATCAGTCACCTCGAACGTAGAACTACTTGAACCTAACTAACCTAAGGACATCACACACAGCCATGGCGGAGGCAGCATTCGAACCTGCGACCGTAGCAGTCGCGCGGTTCCGGACTGAAGCGCCTAGAACCGCTCGGCCACCGCGGCCGGCAGTGCGTGGTATAAGTTGAGAGTTTGTGATGGTATGTGTGCTAGAGCAGTCCTCCATACGGTTAAGGTGACCACTGTATTGGTTTGCGCATCTGCCTAGTAAGCAGGAGGCTTATCTCGTCCCACTGATATAAATCACCCCTCTGGCAGTTAATGTTTTTAGTTCCTTTGTGTCCAATCAGTATACTAAACAAAATTCGAAGAAGAATTCAGTGGAAAATTCCACAGTTCGCTTGTTGGTCTGACTGACTAATTACAAGACGAACTTTTAACAAGAGCAGGATAAACTGTTGTCTTCAGTCTGCTCACAATACAAGCCAACCTCGGAAGTTAAAATTCAACGCACGTTCCCATCATTCTAAAATGAGAACCAAGAAAGCTACACCAATTCTACGATTGCACATGTCCGCCCTATTAACGATAGGTTCACAGATGATGCAGATAACCGTGATAAAGTCGTGGGTAAAAGACAACATAGGATGCTAATATGAAATAAAAGGAGAATGAAATTAATAAAGTTGGTTCACTTCGCAATCCTTCTCCCAAGTATGGCTATGTAATAAGCAAGTAGCAGAAATACAATCTGTTGAACTCGGTGAGTCCAAGTTAAAATACAAGGTGGTTATAATTAAAGTGCAGCAACTCAGAGAGGACCATTATAGACTCTAATTATCGTATGGCAGCGAAGCTTTGTATACATTTTAATGCGAGAATGTGGGACCGATTTGCGGTGTAAAAAATTGTTTCCAATTTTAGCCTCAAAGTGATAATGGATTAGGAATGGGACGTGGACAAAAAAAGTAAAACAAGTCAGAAAGGCCTAATATCGATTTTATTATTAACTTTCGCTTACAAATTTGTTCAGTATGAGCAACATATGCCACTACGAGATTATGTGCGGCGGCGAATCTGTACCTGGTGGCCAAAACTGGAACTAATTTTTTTTCCATTGTAAATCGGCTCCGCATAAACATGTTAGTGTATCTACCAAGTTTCGCTACCATACGATAATTACAGCTCACACTGGACCTCAGCAAGTAGTTGCACTTTAATAATAACGACCCGATACTTTCGTGAAAGGTGGCTTAAGCAAACGGCTTTCATTGGTACACGTGTCACATGCTAATCGTAAATAAAGTTTGGCAGTGTAAGATATTCCTTGTACCTCTAGAGCTGAATGTGGATGTGAAATATGATGTAAAATAATATAAAAGCACAGTTCATAAACGCCTCGAGCAGTTTCTAGCAAACTTGGTATATACATGAGTCACTGATTTGTAGAAGAATACTCTTGGAGTAATGTACCATTACTGTTTACAGATTTAGGCCTAAGACAGCGTTTGTGACTCAACGGCTGGGTAGAAATTTTTCGATTAGATGCACTTCAGCGACTTGCGACTTGAATGTCCCACCGTGGTTCAAAACAAAGTTAGGAAACTACTGCGAAAGCAAAGAGAGCTCCACTCCAAGTTTAATCGCAGCCAAAACCTGTCAGACAAACAGAAGCTAAACGATGTCAAGCGTAAGGAGGGCTATGCGTGAAGCGTTCAGTGAATTCGAAAGTAAAATTCTATGTACCGACTTGACAGAAAATCCTAGGAAGTTCTGGTCTTACGTTAAATCAGTAAGTGGCTCGAAACAGCATATCCAGACACTCCGGGATGATGATGGCATTGAAACAGAGGATGACACGCGTAAAGCTGAAATACTAAACACCTTTTCCCAAAGCTGTTTCACAGAGGAAGACCGCACTGCAGTTCCTTATCTAAATCCTCGCACAACCGAAAAAATGGCTGACATCGAAATAAGTGTCCAAGGAATAGAAAAGCAACTGAAATCACTCAACAGAGGAAAGTCCACTGGATCTGACGGGATACCAATTCGATTCTACACAGAGTACGCGAAAGAACTTGCCCCCCTTCTAACAGCCGTGTACCTAAAGTCTCTAGAGGAACGTAAGGTTCCAAATGATTGGAAAAGAGCACAGGTAGTCCCAGTCTTCAAGAAAGGTCGTCGAGCAGATGCGCAAAACTATAGACCTATATCTCTGACGTCGATCTGTTGTAGAATATTAGAACATATTTTTTGCTCGCGTATCATGTCGTTTTGGAAACCCAGAATCTACTATGTAGGAATCAATATGGATTCCGGAAACAGCGATCGTGTGAGACCCAACTCTCTTTATTTGTTCATGAGACCCAGAAAATATTAGATACAGGCTCCCAGGTAGATGCTGTTTTCCTTGACTTCCGGAAGGCGTTCGATACAGTTCCGCACTGTCGCCTGATAAACAAAGTAAGAGCCTACGGAATATAAGACCAGCTGTGTGGCTGGATTGAAGAGTTTTTAGAAAACAGAACACAGCATGTTGTTATCAATGGAGAGACGTCTACAGACGTTAAGGTAACCGCTACGGTCGCAGGTTCGAATCCTGCCTCGGGCATGGATGTGTGTGATGTCCTTAGGTTAGTTAGGTTTAAGTATGTCTAAGTTCTAGGGGACTGATGACCTCAGCAGTTAAGTCCCATAATGCTCAGAGCCAGAGCCGTTAAGGTAACCTCTGGCATGCCACAGGAGAGTGTTATGGGACCATTGCTTTTCACAATATATATAAATGACCTAGAAGATAGTGTCGGAAGTTCCATGCGGCTTTTCGCGGATGATGCTGTAGTATACAGAGAAGTTGCAGCATTAGAAAATTGTAGCGAAATGTAGGAAGATCTGCAGTGGATAGGCACTTGGTGCAGGGAGTGGCAACCGACCCTTAACATAGACAAATGTAATGTATTGCGAATACATAGAAAGAAGGATCCTTTATTGTATGAGTATATGATAGCGGAACAAACACTGGTAGCAGTTACTTCTGTAAAATATCTGGGAGTATGCGTGTGGAACGATTTGAAGTGGAATGATCATATAAAATTAATTGTTGGTAAGGCGGGTGCCAGGTTGAGATTCATTGGGAGAGTCCTTAGAAAATGTAGTCCATCAACAAAAGAGGTGGCTTACAAAACACTCGTTCGACCTATACTTGAGTATTGCTCATCAGTGTGGGATCCGTACCATATCGGGTTGACGGAGGAGATAGAGAAGATCCAAAGAAGAGCGGCGCGTTTCGTCACAGGGTTATTTGGTAACCGTGATAGCGTTACGGAGATGTTTAGCAAACTCAAGTGGCAGATTCTGCAAGAGAGGCGCTCTGCATCGCGGTGTAGCTTGCTCGCCAGGTTTCGAGAGGGTGCGTTTCTGGATGAGGTATCGAATATATTGCTTCCCCCTACTTATACCTCCCGAGGAGATCACGAATGTAAAATTAGAGTGATTCGAGCGCGCACGGAGGCTTTCGGACAGTTGTTCTTCCCGCGAACCATACGCGACTGGAACAGAAAAGGGAGGTAATGGCAGTGACACGTAAAGTGCCCTCCGCCACACACCGTTGGGTGACTTACGGAGTACAAATGTAGATATAGATGTCCCTAATCTATCCCAGTGAACCAGCTGAGCAAAAGCAAAGCGAACCTAAAGGAGTTAGGAGCAAGGGGGGAGGGAGGAAGGAAGAGGGGGGGGGGGGAAGGGAGGTTAAGATGTGAAGATGAGAAAGGGTGCTACTTATTTATTTTGTTGGCTTGGAACACTTTCAAAGTTTGAAGTGCAATCTGTCTTTTATTTGTGTTGTTCAGTGCGTCAACCAAGTCGCTAGAATAAGCTCTGCAGGGAGTCAGTAATATTGTTGGCGTGTTTCGTGGACAATGATCATCTCACAGATCTTAAGATCGCAGTTACATTTAATGTCATTTCTGGAGTCGCATGGTGGAAAACGGTGGAGAACCATACAGATGCCAGCAAAAGTCCTTTTTCTTGAAAATCAGAATGAAATTCGCTGCAATTGCGGATTAAAATATATATAGAAATATGTGTAAAATAATTTAAATATATGGGAAATATACATATGTGTGTAATAGATTCTAAGACAAAAAGACGACACGTCATGAAGGGATTATCCGGATGGAATGGAAATTGGTAGATGTGATGTAAACGTTCAGGTAAACAAGTGATTACAATATTAGTAAAGTTGCATGATTTATTCAAGAATAATTGGCCAAGTCACCATCTATGGCCCTTATGCAAGAAAGCAAGCTTCGCATTGTTGGACAGAGTTGTTGGATGTGCTCCTCAGGGAATCGCGACGTTAGATCGTGCAATTCCCTAGTTGGTTGTAGGGGTCGGTCCATAATGTTCTAAACGTTCTCAACTGGGGAGAGATCCGGGAACCTTGCTGGCCAAGGTAGGCTTTGGCAAACACGAAGACAAGCAGTAGAAATTCTCGCTGTATGCGGGCGGGCATTATCTTGCTGAAATATGAACCCATTATGGCTTGCCATAAAGGTCAACAAGAAGAGGCGTTGAGTGTCTTCGACGTACCGCTGTGTAGAAAGGTTGCCGCGTCTTGAAAACCAAAGGGGTCCTGCAATGAAAGAAAAATGTTCAAATGTGTGTGAATTCCTAAGGGACCAAACTGCTTAGGTCACCGGTCCCTAGACTTACACACTACTTAAACTAACTTATGCTAAGAACAACACACACCTATGCCTGATAGAGGAATCGAACCTCTGGCGGGAGGGGCTAAGCAGTCTGTGATATGACCTAGAGTCCTAGACCGCGCGGCCACTCCGCGCTGCTGCACTGAAAACAAACGGCACCCAGACAGGACTCCTGGTTCTTGGGCTGTATGGCATGCGACAGTCAGATTGGTATCTCGCCACTGACCGAGGCGTCCCCAGACACTTTCTCGCTGATCATCGAGGCTCAGTTCGAAACGGGACTCATCAATGAAGACAGTTCTACTTACGTCAATGAGACTGAAGGACAAAGGCGTGCCTAAAAATGTCCTGCACAGCGGTGTGATACTAACCTGACTGTCGCTCGCCTTATGACGCGACTATCAGGAATGTTGGTTGCCATCCGCGGCACCCTTACGGCACGGCGGCAAGTCGACGATATTCTACGTCCTGTTTTGTTGCCCTTCATGGCAAGCGATATTGGACTTACATTCCAGCAAGATAATGCCAGCCTGCACATGGTGAGAGTTACTACTGCTTGTCAAACCCTGCCTTGACAAACAAGGTCGACGGATCTCTCCCCAATTGAGAACGTTTGGATCATTCTAGACAGGGCCTTCCAATCAGCTCGGGATTTTTACGATTTAATGCACGAATTGGACGGAATTTGGCATGACTGCCTGAGGCGAACATCTAACAACTCTACCAATCAATGCGAAGCCGAATAACTGGTTTCGTAAGAGCCAGAAGTGAACGTACGCGTTATTGACTTAGTCAACTTGTACATGTACAGACAAACAAAACATCACAAGTTTAGAAAAGAATTGGATGATTTATTCGAGAGAAAGAGCTTTACATCACATCTACCGATTTCTGTCTCATTCGAATAATTTCCTCGTGGTGCGTCGTTTTTTTTTTGTCTTGTTAAAGTGTATACGGCATAGAGGTAACTATAAAAACATAAACTGGTACTTTAAGATAAAAGACTACTTCCATACATATTTCACTCCTGTGGCGAAATGTTTTCCACTGATAATCATCAATTAAGTTGCAGCAGAATTCGCACGTTTCAAAGCGCCTGTGCTGCTGGTGATATGTGGTTCACTTAGTCTCTGCCTAACACAATACTTTGTCAACAGAAGACTGGACGCTAAACGCGCCAGTAATGACATCGATGAGGATGAGATGTTTAAAAACCAGCAAAAAGTTAAATTGCCATCTGGCACGCAACCTTCGCGATTAATTGTAAAGGCCGTTCTTCCGGCTACACGCGCGCCGCCTGCCTCCCCCACAGCGAACAGTTACACACTCCTTGTTCAGTTGCGACATTCGGAACAGTAAATAACGACGCTAAACGGCGTCGTAAATCCATAGCGCTGAGCGCAGGGCACTGTTACCTTTCACTCTGTCCAGTCGCGGGTCGAGTCCGCAGATTCAGAACGGAGAGCTGTTGTACTGCAGCTAAACACGCACCTTGCAATTAATGCCTTCCGCCGCTGCAGGCAATTTCGAGTGCCTCACTCCAAATCACGTGAGCACATACATTACTGGGAAACGAGGGCGTGCTGAAAAGTAATGCCTCCGAATTTTTTACGTGAAAACTCTTTAAACTTTATAAATAAAGCAAACATTATTAACATCTCCGTTTTGTTTCTTCATGTCTATATATCTGCAGCCTTTGTCGCTATGAGGTGTAATGTGTAATATGGCGGTGTGTAACTTAACTGCGAGGGGCGTTCAATACGTAATGCAACACTTTTTTTTCTCGGTCAAAGTCGGTTGAAAAAATGCAGGATTTATTGTTGGACATCGTGGAATATTTCCGCTTGAGCGCCTATTGCTTCATGAAGTTTCAATTGGTGGCGGCGCTATACGCAGTCTCCAAAATGGCCTCTGTAACGGAGGTGCGATACGAGCAGAGAGCTGTCATTGTTTTGGCGGAGAACTAGAGCATCACAGATATTCATAGGTGTCTACGGAGACCGGGCAGGGAACAAAAACACGGTGAGTTGTTCGACGAGGCATGTGTCATCATGACAATAAGGTCGGGTAAACATGTCCGATCTTCCGCGTGCCGGACAGCCGCACATAGCTGTGGCTCCTGCAATGCTGGAACGTGCAAACACTCTCATTTGATGTGATCGGCGGATCACAGTCAAACGCCTTGCTGCACAACTGGACGTCTCAATTGGTAGTGCCGACACATCATTTGGGGCACTCAAAGGAACACTATTCCTCATTGAATCTACAGCCCGGAAATTGCACCTTCCGACACTCACCTGTTTGGGCCAATGGAGGCGGCACTGCACGGGAAGCACTACGTGGAAGATGGGGAGGTTACTGATGCAGCTCCGACGACGACCTGTAGAGTGGTACCATTCGGGCATACAGACCCTTCCCGCAAGGCGGCGTAAGGCCGTCGCATTGAACGGACATTATGTTGTAAAATAGGGTTTTGTGACCAAAGCAGTGTGGAATAATGTGGTGTATTTGAATCCTGAATAAATCCGACCTGGTTTCAGGAAAAATGCTTTGCATTACTTTTTGAAATCGCCTTGTATGTCGGTGAGAAACAGCGTGCTATAATTGTGTCTCGAATTCGGAGAGTTCGTCCACTCATGAAGCACCCCTCTCCTCCAGCATGACAATGCCAGACCATACATGAGCGTTGCGACATCTGCAGCAATCCGACACCTTGGTTGCACTGTCATCGAGCATCCTCTATGAACTCCCAACTCGGCCACGTCCAATTCTGAACTGTTTCCACAACTTAAAGAACAGCTTCGAGGGCTTCACTTTGATAGTGATGAAACGGTGCAAGCAGAGGTGAGGTTGTGCCTCCGTCAACAGAGTCAAACATTCTACAGTGACTGTCTCAAGAAACTCGCCTCTCTTTGGAAGAAATGTGTTCGTCGCTAAGGTGGCTATATCGAGTAATAAGTATGTAGACATGAATAAAAACGTAGAATGTTAATAATGTTTGCTTCACTTAAAAAGCTTTAGGAGTTCTCACATAAAAAATTCTGTGGAATTACTTCTTAGCTTTCATCTATAATCTCCCTTGACTAATGTATAAAAACAGTTGAAGTTCACTGTTTCTTTACCGTTGCTGTAAGTATTCGCTAAGGTGGCTCTTGTATTTTGAGTTTCATTTTTTGTTCTACTACAAAGGCACACATAATATGTGGAACTTGCCCGCCGCTGTGACCTAGCGGTTTTAGGCGCTTCAGTCCGGAACCGCGCTGCTGCTACAGTCGCAAGTTCGAATCCTGCCTCGGGCATGGATGTGTATGATGTCCTTAGGTTAGTTAGGTTTAAGTAGTTCTAAGTCTAGGGGACTGATGACCTCAGATGTTAAGTCCCATAGTGCCTAGAGCCAATTGAAACATTTGTGTGGAACTTGGGCTCCATATTAAAAGGGAAAATGGTGTCACTCGGCCCCTAAATTCGCAAGAAACGAAAAATCACATAGAAATCTCTTTTATTTTTCAGGTAAAAGATGCTGTACTTTCTATTTAATTACTAATACTGCTGCATAATATTTTAGAACAGAATGTATAACACTACTATTCATAGCGTTCGTGAAGCAAATCACGATAAGAAGAACACATTTTCTTCTAAAAATGCTTATTCTTTGATACGTTTATATCTACATTTACATTTCGCAAGCCACATTATATTGTGTGGTGGAAAGCGATTTGTACACTCCAGTCACTTCTTTCCTTTCGAAGTCACAAATGTTGATAAATCTCCATTCCAGCTTGAATCTCTACAATTTTATCTTCATGGTCTTTTCGCGAAACATACCCAGGAGTAAGTAATATATCAGGCGATTCTTCTAAAAAAATATGCTCTCGGAACTGTAATAAGGGAAACCACAACGTCTCTCAGGTAACGTTTGCCACCGGACTTGGCTGAGCATCTCCGTTACGATTTCGCGCTTGCTAAATGTACGAAACGCTACCAATCGTATCTACTGCGTATCCCAGACGGACGAGCAGTATTCTAGTGTTTTGTAAGTTACCTGCTTTGTGGGTGGACTGCACTTCTTGAGGATTTTCCCAGTGGATCTGTCTGACATCTGGCTACTTGTGATTAGTTTTATGTTGTCGATCCACTTTAAATCGCTCCGTACGCATACTCTTAGATATAACGCGCGATAGACAGGTTTATGGAATTTGGAATTTGTGATAAATTCTATGGGACCAAACTGCTGAGGTCATCGGTCCCTAGGCTTACACACAATTTATGCGTTCAAAATGTGAGTGAAATTTTATGGGACTTAACTGCTAAGGTCATCAGTCCCTAAGCTTACACACTACTTAACATAAATTATCCTAACGACAAACACACACACCCATGCCCGAGGGAGGACTCGAACCTCCGCCGGGACCAGCCGCACACAGTACTTATGTGATTGATACATGTACCTTTGTGAACTTATCATTTCTGAGAACGCATGCTGTTACAACGTGATTACCTGTAAATACCACATTAATGCAATAAATACTCAAAATTATGTCCGTCAACCTCAATGCATTTGGCAATACGTGTAACGACATTCTTCTCAATAGCGAGTAGTTCGCCTTCCGTAATGTTCGCACATGCATTGACAATGCGCTGACGCACGTTGTCAGGCGTTGTCGGTGGGTTACGATGGCAAATATCCTTCAACTTTCCCCACAGAAAGAAATCCGGGGACGTCAGATCCAGTGAACGTGCGGGCCATGGTATGGTGCTTCGACTACCAATCCACCAGTCATGAAATATGCTATTCAATACCGCTTCAACCGCACGCGAGCTGTGTGCCGGACATCCGTCACGTTGGAAGTACATCGCCATTCTGTCATGCAGCGAAACATCTTGTAGTAACATCGGTAGAACATTACGTAGGAAATCAGCATACATTGCCCCATTTAGATTGCCATCGATAAAATGGGGGCCAATTATAGTTCCTCCCATAATGCCGCACCATACATTAACCCTCCAAGGTCGCTGATGCTCCACTTGTCGCAGCCATCGTGGATTTTCCGTTGCCCAATAGTGCATATTATGTCGGTTTACGTTACCGCTGTTGGTGAATGACGCTTCGTCGCTAAATAGAACGCGTGCAAAAAATCTGTCATCGTCCCGTAATTTATCTTGTGCCCTCCTGCAATTCCTGGTGCATAGAAATACGGTACGGGTGCAATCGATGTTGATGTAATTCTCAACACCGACGTTTTTCAGGTTCCCGATTCTCGCGCAATTTGTCTGCTACTGATGTGCAGATTAGCCGCGACAGCAACTAAAACACCTACTTGGGCATCATCATTCGTTGCAGGTCGTGGTTGACGTTTCACATGTGGCTGAACATTTCCTGTTTCCTTAAATAACGCAACTATCCGATGAACTGTCCGGACACTTGGATGATGTCGTCCAGGACACCGAGCAGCATACATAGTACACGCCCATTGAGCATTTTGATCACAATAGCCATACATCAACACGATATCGACCTTTCCCCAATTGGTAAACGGTCCATTTTAACACGGGTAATGTATCACGAAGCAAATACCGTCAGCACCGGCTGAATGTTAAGTGATACCACGTACTTACACATTTGTGACTATTACATTACCATCTGTCACAAAGCGAAAAAAGTGGTCCAACTAAAACATTCGTGTTTCTTTACGTACTACACGAATATGTAATAAAAATGGGGGTTCCTATTTAAAAAAACGCAGTTGATATCCGTTTGACCTATGGTAGCGCCATCTAGCGGGCCAACCATAGCGCCATCTGGTTTCCCACTTCAAGCAAGACGAGTTTCGTTCTGTGTTGTATTTTCGTTTGATGCTTATATTTGGCCCGGTCACTATCAATGGACCACCCTGTATATGCAACCTAGTGCGACTCCGATGCGGGAATATAAGCACCGACATGTAGGTAAGTTATCAGTGTAGCATTCGTCTCTTTTCGAATTGATGCCGGCCGGTGTGGCCGTGCGGTTCTACGCGCTTCTGTCTGGAACCGCGCAACTGCTACGGTCGCGGGTTCGAATCTTGCCCCGGGCATGGATATGTGTGATGTCCTTAGGTTAGTTAGGTTTAAGTAGTTCTAAGTTCTAGGGGACTGATGACCTCAGATGTTAAGTCTCATAGTGCTTGGAGCCATTTGAACCATTTTTCGAATTTATTACGGTAAGTGCGGAAACGTTAACTATGACGACGTTATTAGCAAATGCATACAAACAAGACCAAGGTGCTATTATTCTTTTCTTTGCAGCAGAAGGACGAACATCGGTAGACATCTACCAGAGAACGAAAAAAAATTGCATGGAGCAGCAAGTCTGTCCAAAAAAGCAATTGTGGAATAGTGTGCCAAATTTCGTGGTGCGGCTTCATGATAGCGCACGCCGAGTTATCGCAAATGTAGGAATTTTGGCAGGTCAAGTGGGAGACACTCGAACACCCGCCCTATAGTCCTGATCTCTCACCGCACGATTACCACGCCATCGGTTCCTTAAAAAAGGCCTCGGAAAATTGACGATTCTCCCCCCTCCCCCCCCCCCCCCCACTTCGTTTTTCCTCTCCTTCCCCCTTTTCTTTCCCATCATCTGTCCAGGTTCCCCCCATCTGCCCTTGGCTGTGGTGTGTCATATTTGTGCCAACTTTTTAGTGCAGTGTTCAAGTGAGTGTTCAGTGTTGTGCGTCTTTCCAAAGTGTTGCGAACAGAAATCATTCTGTCGCTGGGTGTGGGGTATATATCTCTTGCGAACAGAAACCAGACTGTTGCTGTGTTTTTTAATTGTCTGTCTATTATTTTACCTGTCTGCTTCCTGTGTATTTTATTAGCATCGCCAACCCTTTGTTTTATGTTTTAAGTTCCATAATTTTCCGCCATTTTGCCATTTAAGTCGACGATTTTATCGCCTGCTTTTATTATTTATCATATTCATTTTTTTAAAAAAATTCTGTAGGCTGAAGAGCGGCGTACTAAGCTGCTGCCAGCCCGTCCCCTTCGGGGGCAATCGAATCTCAATAAAGGAAAAAAAAGAATATGGACGATTCCTGTCGGATGCAGATGTGCGGCAGGTAGCTACGGACTGCTTGACGCAATACGACACCGTGTTTTACCAAACGGGTATCTTCAATCTGGTGCGTCGGTGGCATAATTGCCTGATTGCCGACGGCGATTTTGCCTGATTCGCATGCCATTTCTGGAATACACGGCCTTAGAAAGGAAACATTCTGATGGCCCCTACATTTAATGGACGTGGCTTTTTCCACTGACTGTTCTGCAATATTTTAACCAAACAATAATGGGTCTTTATGCCTATTTATGGGTAGTACGTTGCATTTGTTTATGTTGAAGCTCAAACGTCAGTCCCTGTCTTAATTCGCTGTATAGTTCCAGCATTGCGAATAATGTGTATGCAAACGGAGTATCTGCGAAAAGCCTCATGAAACGCCACTGCGTCATTCACAAATAGGGCATTGTGAAAAGTAATGGTCTTATACCACCCTTTCAGGGCACACTCGAAGCAGTTTTTACATCTCAAGGTTTTTCTCTGTTAGGAATGACATGCTGTTCTTTTTTTGAACGAACTCTTCAGTCCAATTATACAGTTGGTCCGATACTACGTACGCTCCTAATTTGCTCGTTAGGTGACGGAGTGGAACTGTATCTAACTCCTGGAAGTCAAGGAACACTGCATCCACCTGGGCGCCGGTCTCTACTGATTTCTGGGTTTCGAGGACGAACAATGGGAGTTGGGTTTCACACGAACGTTGCTTGCGTAGTGCATGTTGATTCCTATAAAGGAGATTTTCAGTCTTCAGAAACGTCATAACACGCGAACAAAAAACATGTTTGTATGAACTGCACACCTACGGCACTACTCACACATAACCCACAGCGCACCATATTGCTTATGATGTTTTAAAATATTGCAGTCCTTCATAAGCACGACAGTATGACGTCTCTATTAGATTTTCAGTTTATTAATTAAGTGATCAGCGTCGACCAAAACTTCACTCTCATGCCACTGTCTTGAAAAATTTGTCGCTCAACTAAAAATGATTTTGTTTTGTGAGAATCAGCTGTTGAATCCCATTGGTTATCATTCCTGTGATATGACTGCTGCCTACTCGAATCCTTTTAATATAACTGCTTGATTGTTCAGAATCACTATTCAGTGTCTCGATTGCCCTCATTTTTGGTTTGAGAAACAAATTAGGACAAAGAATGGGTAAGGCGACGGACTGAAGAGGCAGGTACCAGAAGTGATATCTCAGTTTTTATAAAACCACACAAGAGATTTCACGATCGGTAACCATATATTTACGAAGGTTTGGAAGACAACTGAGATCTAAATACGGTGATGTGGCTGCGGCGGTAACAGAGAATCAAGCTTCGACACACATACGGACACTTGCGCGCATACACACACATGTAAAATTCCAATCTTACAAACTGTAGTTTATACCTGTGATGATATTTCAAATTCATCATGGAACTTAACCATGTTCACCAGTAAATAGCTTTTGTCGTCTACTTTGATGACGAGTAGCCCCTGGAACTCGGAAAGATATTTCGGGAGACTTGGTGACGCTTTGATGAATAATTAATTCATACAAGCACATAGCGTGAAAGAAAAACATTAACACTTGTGGCAGCGTGCGTCCATTTATTTCATGCGAGTAACACCGAAACAAATAAAATTATTCCCGAACAGCTAGAAGATGCAGACATTATACTTGCTACTACAACTACTTTCCATCGAAAGTGAAATACGACTAGGATGGTCGAGCTTGGGCTGTGGAAAGCCTCGATTCGTTCTGCCCAATCTCTCACTGACATGAAGTGCAATGAAATGATCGTATGGCGTTTATTGGCCATATTGGAAGTCTTTTTAATTGACGCCATTTCGGCGTCTAGCATATCAATGACCATGAAGGACACACAACACCCAGTCCCCTTCCGGGAATCGAACCAGGGCCCCCTTGCGTGAAAGGCGGTAACGCTACCGCTGCCCTACGGAGGTGGACAATATCTCACTGTTTTGGGTCACTGACGCACCACGTCAACGACAAGTTGAGGACTGTGAAATAAGAAAGCATTCAACTAAGCAAACTTTGTCTGCATTAGATAATGAATGAATTCTTCAAAAAGAAGTAACGTTTTCCGAAGTTCATACTGCTTATTATTAGTTAATTTTCCGATTTTCGAGGCCCAGGGTACCACATTCCTTTATTCTACCTAGCCCAAATTTCACAGAGGTTGCTTTTATTTGGAATGGAACCAAACTAAGGGGTAGAAAAAGAAAATTTATCACCAATATAAAATAAAAAAAAGTGTACTTTATACAGGATGAGTCAAGTGCTCCTACCGATGTGCTTTTATGCAACCAGCACTGTTATATCCGGCCTTCAATTCATATTGTCTCCATTGTTATGCGCATACTATTAGTTCTACAGAAAAAATGAACAGTATCTTTATGTAGGAATTTAATGTAGTTGAATTATATACTGGGATACGTTTTCGCTAGAGGCCGTAATTTTCTTGAAGGAAAACATACAAAAGTGACCTTCAAACGCACCCCTACTGCACACTCAGCCGCCACTGGTCAGGATTTCTGGTATGTTGTTTCTTGGCATTCCCTCCTACCACTGCACAAAAATTTGCGACTGCATTAATCTTCATTGACTGGCCTTATTACACCACCAGAAACTTTACCTAACAGTTTTGTGAATTTTGACAGCTAGAATAAACAATTACATCATTTTATTCCTCAGGACATGTGACTGTGAAATTACGGCGCTTTTAAAGGTTTTGTTTGGATGGAATTGACATCGTAATTCGTTTTGGCGTAACGTTTACAATAGTTGTTTTTCTTTCATTACCATCACGCGTACGTTTAAATTAATAATGTTATCGAAATATCCGACTATGTTCATGGCGTAATAGCCTCATCAATGGAGAGCAAACAGGTCTAATACCGGGAATAGTTCGCGTAGCGGAAATTTTTGTGCCGTGGTAGGAGAGAGTGTCACAAACAACATATTAGAAATTCTAACTGGTGAGGGATGAGCTTGGGTATGGACGTGCGTTTCAACGTCACTTTTGTATTGCTTTTTTTTAAATAATTTGAAAAGCGTGGCCTCCAGCGAAAATGTATCCCAGTAAAAGATTTAAGTACATTAAATTTCCACAAAAAAATTCTGTTCATTTTTTCTGTAAGTCTAATGGTTTGCGCACAGCGAGCAAGAGAATATGAAAATCCCGTGCGTGGTTTTTGAACGCCAGATATAACGTTATGAGTTGCATAAAACAAAATCGGTTGGGGCAGCTGAAGCACCCTGAATTATTCTTGCCATATGTAAAAGACTATAAGTAATAATGGACTGCTATGTGCTGACTGATGTCATTTATGTAGCTTTATATCTTACGAGAAAATTTGCTTCTGTTGGGTACCACCATTATTATCGATAAGTATAAAATCGAGGCAAAAGGTATAATGATTTAGGCATTCAAAAGAAACAAATAATCTTTTGGCCTCTGCATCATTTCCACCGTGAAATTCGGACGGAATGTGACTGTTTAATTATACTCACACAAAAACTGCAATTATAAAGCGCTTGTAGTCATTCGTTTCCTTAGCTTCGTCTATTTCGTGGTCACCGATTTTTATTTTTAGTTTATCGCTAATCTCATTTCTGTTACGTCTCATTCTTTCATCTTTCTTCTCCTTCTTCAGTTTTCTCTCCATCCATTATCTTCACTCATTAAACTGTCCATTCAATTCAGAAGGTACTGTATTTCTTCTTTACTTTCACTGAGCATAGGAATGTCATCAGCAAATCTTAACAATGATATCTTTTTATTCTGGATTTTAATACCGATCTTAAACGTTGCTTCTGCCAGTGACTATTTTGTGTAAAGGTTGAACAGCTGAGCCAAAAGACTACGTTTTTGTCTTACACCCTTTAGGTTATCGGCAGTACATTCCAGTAATAAAAAAATTAGTATTTCAATGCATAATCATAATTTTTAGCAAGGACTTATATATTCTTCGGCATAATTTTGTTTGAAAATTGGGGGAATTATCTCTCTTCCATTCATTTTTTCAGAAAATTGTACTGTTTAAAATACCATACTATTTTAGAATTGTAAGAGGTTATAATTTCCGAAACATCCGCGATCTTGTATTCATACACTAACTAATCGGATCGTGTCGAACTGTTGGTTTTAGAGCGCTCAACGCCACGGTTATCAGCGAGTTCCTGTCGAACTACTCCCTGAGATTAGTAGCAATGACGGAATGTTGTGATAAAAAATACTGTGAAAGTTACCAATGTAATGACCATTTCAGAAGCTTCACCGTACCTCACCATCGGGAATCTAGAGGAGAGGCAGCTCGGTGTCGTTGCTCTCTCCTGCCGTGGGTAATGTCTCCGACCACAGATATGTTGGCCATGGGTTTTCCGACCGTCAAAGGAAGCCACAACAGTAGGGGGAGGGGGGGGGGGGGGTACTCTACCGACCATTTTGTAATTAGAAGAGCCTTTCACATTTTATCTGGACGTAGCCTGGCCATGTGCATGGTATTTAGACTCTCAGATATTTTTCCTAATTTTTTTAAACTTTTTTTAAGATATTATTGCAGCAAATTATTAAACTCCTGATCTTATTTTATGATTTTTAATTTCTCACCCAGTGTTTTGTAAGAGATCCAGAGACGTTAAAATATTAAATCCCCCTAGTCGTTGGTTATTCTTATAGTTTCTTTCAACCGTTTGTCAAGATATATGTTTCTTCTGTTTCTTTTGTTTTGAAGAGGCGGGTCAGTGGAATCTTTTTTTAATTCCAAATATGGCATTTACTGCTTCCTCCTTCGACGCATTTATCAGAAAGTATACTTCCAGATTTTTTATTTATTGAGGAATGTAGTTTCCCACTCCAGCCTTCAACAGCATTCGTGGCCCTGTGCCGCTGGTTGAAAACATTCCACGTTTTAATTGGTGTACTCGCATTTTCCATTCATTCATCGAGCACTGGGCACTTCCTCCATTATTACCACTTATCTTCCATTAACACCATTTGGTGGAAGATGCACCACTGCAGCATATATGTGGCTAAAAAATCGGACATCTCACTATCTCTGTATTCTTCCATTAATTCCAGTTCTTGTATTTTCTTCCACAGACATTAGATGAAATGAAAACTGCAACCGGAAAGCGATGTTGCAAGGAACACTGTTTTCATAGCTTTCATTGTAGCCGTTTCGAAGTCTAGCACTGCAGTTTTTGGTGATCAGGTGATCACCCAGGAATTTTATTTTTCAATCCAGAAAAAAGTATTCCATGTGTATTTTGACAAAGCAAATGTAGCAGAAAGTACCTTCGTCTCTTCTTCTCTGCTTCCGATGTCAAAGTATACGGCGTTACCAAAAACCTATTACCTTCAATTCATTTCGAAATGCATTCGCTCAGCTGAATCTCTGAACAAGTGTCAGGGCTTTGAGACGACCCAATAGCTTCCCTACTCGCTTTACACAATGCAGTCTTGGAGTTACGCATTCGTTTCTTAATGTGCACACCTACTCCGTCAGTTGGGCAAAAATGTTGCTATTCAGCCATGGTTTGCAATTTTTAAACGGCCTCGGCAATTACTCTATTCGAAATTCGAACACAACCAACTCGTATAGCCATCACATTTGTGTCCATCGGGTAGCCGCCGTGACCATCCTCGAGAAGACACGGCTTCCCTTTCGTTGTTGTGATTGTATCCGTCACTGTAGAGAACTCTCGTAGTGTAGGCCGTCGGCGAGGGTGCTGCCTAACTGACGGTGATAGCACATACGCTACTGGTAAACGATTGGTGTAAATCAGCCGCGGGGAAGGCTCTGGTCGGAAAACCCACGGTGCAAAACCGGATGGGCACAAGCCCGACGGCACAATTCAGCACCTACAAAAGCGTCGGAAACACGGCTTTCGGCAAGCCCACGTAGGCTGCTGCTCTGCTACACGGCAACTGCCAAGATATTTCAGATGTCTCTTACCAAAAATTACGGATACGGGGAGGGCGGTTGGAAAACCGTTGACATTACATCTTTCCAACAGCCCTGTATTACGTCAGTCTTCCCAGTGGGTCGATAAACATATTCTTTGAGTTGTTTGTGAATTTCAATACTGTGTTTCATTTATTATGAGACACTGCTAGCCATTAAAATTTCAGCACCAGGAAGGACAGCAATTCACAAAATTTTTACTTATTGTACGAATACGTAGTAGTAGTAAGTCTATCTAATTAAATTTGTAGGTGAGTCTGTGGTACAAAGGGTTAATCGATTCTAGTGGCTGGCGAGTGGAGGCCTACCAGTGTCTCAGCAACCCATGACCAGATATTATCAATGCGTGAGAGATCTAGGAACGCGGTGGCCAGGAGAACAGTCGAAAACACTCTGAATCGAAGTATGCTGGGGCAGCACTGCGTTATCTTGTTAGAAGATAACGTAACGGAGACCTCGAAGACAGGGCCGACCAACGGCCTTAAACGTCAAAAATGTAATGCCTACTGTCCTGGTTACCGGCTCTGCGAACCTGCAGCGGACTCGCAGCGTACCCAACGGCACATCATGCCATGATGTCAAGTGCAGGCCCCGCACGACGATGACGTACGCAGTCAGACAACGTTCACTTCCCTCTAAGCTTCCACACATAGATATGTCTATTGTGCGGCTGTGCGCTATGTGGGGCCAGTATAAATAGACGACTCCTGTGTTCAGTGTTGTCGTTCGGCATGCTACTGTCAGTGCGCTTCTTTAAGCTACAACAACAAGACAAGCAAGCGAGAATGGTCGCTGTGCTGACGGTTCATGGTGCTCCAGACGTCGTCGCACTGCTGAAAAAAAAAAAATACAATAACAATGTCCTGACTCACGGTAAATCATGTAAGTACCGTGTGCTCAAAAAGTCTCTCCGCAGTGCCGTATGATTGTCAGCCGCGCGTGCCTTATGATTGTTCGCCTGCCTGGGTTACTTCCCTTCAAGTGGACTCTCCCAACATTCCACTGTTTCGTTTATCTCAGCCAGCGTCAGTAGTATCGTTGGTGTGTGTCGTTACGCATTGACATCAACGTTTAAGTTAAATTCCTTTGTCCATTTGGTTCGTTTTTGTCACTGTTAGAATGCTGACCATTGAAGAACGTGTGTTTTTAGTCGAACAAGTGCTCAAAGCTGGCGGTAAATACACGGTTTCAGTTCTTTAAACATTTAATTCAGGGTTCCCGGAGACAACATTCCCACATCTCAATACTGTGCGACATTTGATTAACAAATTTCGAAGTACGGGTTCAGTGACAGATGCACCGAGACGTGGTCGTCCTAGCGTTTTATTTGAGGATAAACTACTCGATATTTTCGATAAAATGTCCATGAGTCCGAACAAGTCAGTAAGGAAACTCGCCCAGGAAATCGATGTTAGTGTCGGAAAGCCCCACACAGCTCTAAGGAAAAAATTATAACTTTTCCCATACAAAGTGTCAATCGGGCAAGAACTGAAAAATACAGATCATGGCCAGAGACAGCATTATTGTCAATGGTTCAAAAATTTCGTTCAACTAAATGGAAGGAATATTCTTAATGAAAGGTTTTTCACTGATTAGGCGTGGTTTCATTTATCCGGGTACATGGACTCGCAAAATTCTCGTATGTGGAGTACTGCAAATCCATTGTGCATTCATGAGGGACCACTTCATTCTGTGAAAATAGGAGTTTGGATTGCAATTTCTAGACATCGGATTGTGGGTCCCATATTTTTCAACGAAACAATAAACGCACAACGATACTGCAGTGATATTATGTAGCCATTTATAGGAGAACTTGTGTTAAGTGAAATACTGAACGATTATTTTCAACAAGATGGTGCAATAGCGTATACAGCTCGCGTTTCAATGTCACTGCTTGCTAATGTTTTTGGTGATCGCATAATTTCACAGGGACTTTGGCCTCCGCTATTGCCTGACCTTATACCACCTGGCGTTTTCTTCTGGGATGCAGCGAAAGAAACTTTCTATAAAAACCGTCCAAAATCCATCGATGAATTGAAAACTGCAATATCCACTTTCACTGCTTCCGTTATGAATGTTACAGCTTGTGTTTGGAAACATGATCAGACGAACTGTGTATTCAACAAGTAAGTAAAAATGAATATTCAATAGATTAATAACTTGTATTTCACTGCGTTTCATTTCGGTATATTCACTGCGGCATACGGCACGCGCGGCTAACAATCATATGGCACTGCGGAGAGACTTTTTGAACACCCCGTACTATACTGAATGGCTAAGCAAACAGTTCCTCTGTCCTCTCCGGCGCTAATCCTTTTGGGCCGTGGAGATCCATCATTGTGTTAGTTATTATGGCTCTGATGGGCCCATTTCGCAAGACAGTCATGGTATGCCGAACGACGCGAGTACCAATATCGTAGAACGATAACCCACAGCCTTGATAGGCCACGATTCTACCGCTGTCAAATTCGACACGTCCCGATAGACATTTCTCACTCTTATACGAGGCATAACACGATCGTCTCGCAAACATGCAACACTCAAATGACGTTTAGAACGAGAAACCCGCTGTGTAAATTTTCCTTGTACACAGAATGTAGATCGCTAGTCCTTCCTACTTCGTGTGGGTGCATTTTTGAAACACCAGGTGGTTATCATTAAAGTGCAGCTACTCACAAAGGTCCAGCGTGAGCTGTAATTACCATATGGCGGCTATGCGTGGTTGATATTCTGACGCGTTAATACGGAAGCGGTTTACGTTGGGAAAAAAACTGGTTCCAGTTTTAACCACCAGGTACAAATCTGGCGCTGTGAATCCAAGAAGGACGTATAGAGACGTTTCTACATACAATGGATTTGGAATGGGACGTGAGCTGGGAAGGTAAAACAATTGAGAAAGGCGTAATGTTGATTTTATTATTAACTGCCGCTTACACATATTGTTCAATATAAGCACCGGAGACGTCGACGAGACGCTGCATCCGTAAAACGACCTGATCTACAGTTGCTCGCAGCAGTTCCGGTGGAATCTGAACAACGTGTCCTGTATACTGGCCTTCAGATTACATAAGAGACAGAACGTGTCCGTAATAAACGTGTTCTTTAAATATCCGCAGAGTCACATGGATTTAGATCAGATAATCTTGTAGCCAATGCGTCTGGAAAACCTCCGAAGATAACACATTCGTGGAACGTTGAATTAAGCAAATATTTATCTTGAAGAGCGACATGCGGTGTTGCCGTATTTTGCATGAAAACAGTGGTTTCCATACAGTTGCGCTGTTCAAAACAGGAATTGCATGCGGTACAACAAGATCTCGATAACGTGCAGACGTCACGATGCCCTTGACAGTCCCTCTGGGTGTATTCTCTTCAAAGAAGAACGGACCGAGAAAAAAGGTGGATGTGATGCCGCGTAACACATTCACGTACTGCGTCTGTGATGGCTCTTCGTGCACAATACGCTATTTAACACAACCCAAATTCGGCATTTCTTGTATTCACTGCACCCTGTAGTGTAAATTGTGCCTCCTCACGTCACAGAATGTTGTCTGGCCACATGTCAGTCCGTGCCAGAAACCGAAGAGCAAATTCAGAACGTTGCTGCGAATCCTGAGGTTTCAGCTGCTGCACCATCTGAACTTGCACGAGTACCAATGTAAAATAGGCCGCAAAATTTTCCGCCCTGCTAGCCACGCCATGGGCAATTCCTGTGAAATTATACGAGCACTAGCACTACCTGGGGCACGTTTTGCACGATCAGTTACAGAAACAGCGACCGCGTCGATAACTTCCTCCGCGATGAGACACTTTCCTCTTCCAGGTGCCACACTTAGATCACCAGTGTTTTCCAAATTCAATATCGTCTACTTTATCCTTTTAATGACATTGGGCCTCCCCCCAGACTTCTAAGTCGGCTATACTCTCTCAATCTATATTGTAATTGTTGCAGTTCACGCAAAACAGTTTTATTAATAGAGCACGGGCTTTCTTCTCGATAGTCATACTATTTACTCACATTACGGCTTGTCAGATGACACGTTGATGTCATATCGTCATATAAACAGTGTACACTGGAAGATTTGCGCCTGGTGTCCACATCTGGAATTAGTTTTCCAGCATTAGCGCATACACAAAGTTTCGCTGCCACACTATAATTACGACCCATAATGGACCCCTGTGAGTAGATGCACGTTAATTATAACCACCCCGTACTAATCTTTTCTATATACAAACATGTAATATAATTCCACACTTCAAAGCAGTTTGACGTCTGTTATGCGCCGCCTACATGTTGTTGCAATTGTAATCGTCAGTAGTGTATCTTCGTACTAACCTAACCTCATCAGCTCTCCAATTCAGTTGTCTTAGATCGACAAGGGTTTTGATCTAGGGCGTCCCGGTTAAGTTCTGGTGCATTAAAGACGCCAGGAACCAAATACGTTTGGCAACTACAGTTCTGTTTTGTAAATTTTTCCACAGGTCCCTCCTGCGGAAACACGAGCTGGAGTAGTGTCAGTGTTAAAGTACACCAGTCAGGCAACATTACAGCCGATAGCTCGGGTGCTGAGCTAATTTTACCAGTCGACTTTCTTCTCTGCATTCACGTCGGTAGCAAAACCTTGTTTGGGTCCCACAATTTGGTCTCAGTAACAAACTTTCCAAAACGAGCGTTAAAGACAGTAGGCCGCAAATTGATAATGTTTTGAAACTTCCTGGCAGATTAAAACTGTGTGCCCAACCGAGACTCGAACTCGGGAACTTTGCCTTTCGCGGGCAAGTGCTCTACCAACTGAGCTACCGAAGCACGACTCACGCGCGGTACTCACAGCTTTACTTCTGCCAGTACCTCGTCTCCTACCTTCCAAACTTTACAGAAGCTCTCCTGCGAACCTTGCAGAACTAGCACTCCTGAAAGAAAGGATATTGCGGAGACATGGCTTAGCCACAGCCTGGGGGATGTTTCCAGAATGAGATTTTCACTCTGCAGCGGAGACATGGCTTAGCCACAGCCTGGGGGATGTTTCCAGAATGAGATTTTCACTCCGCAATATCCTTTCTTTCAGGAGTGCTAGTTCTGCAAGGTTCGCAGGAGAGCTTCTGTAAAGTTTGGAAGGTAGGAGACGAGGTACTGGCAGAAGTAAAGCTGTTGAGTACCGGGCGTGAGTCGTGCTCCGGTAGCTCAGTTGGTAGAGCACTTGCCCGCGAAAGACAAAGGTCCCGAGTTCGAGTCTCGGTCGGGCATACAGTTTTAATCTGCCAGGAAGTTTCATATCAGCGCACACTCCATTGCAGAGTGAAAATCGCATTCTGATGATGTTTTATTTGATGAGTCTCAACGCAAGAAACTAACAGTTTACGTAGCAACTAATGCTCTCTCTGATCATGAAAGCACAGTCAGTTGGGATAAATAAAATAGCACCTTTCAGTGTGTATACTCTCGGTGGAAATCAGACCCTAGAACAAATGTTTTTAAGAATAGTTTATGGGAGATAACATGGAATGTAATTGATAATGAACCAAATGCTAACATAAAATTTAATCTATTCCACGATCAACTCATACCATTATTTGAAAATAGCTTTCCGCATAAGCTAATCAGAAAGGACCCTAAACTACCATATAAAAAGCCTTGGATTGCTAGAGGGATTAAACTACCTTGTGAAAGGAAAAGGGAAATGTATCTTTTGGCAAGGACAAGTAGGGATCCTGCAGTAGTTTCAAACTGCAAAAACTACTCAGAATTACTATGGAACGGTATCAAAATATCCTGAAACATGCACATAATGTCAGTAATTCCGACAACACACTTAATGCTGTATGGAACGTAGTGAAACGACAGACAGGACAACCAGCCTCAGAACAAGAAACATAACTATTGAAATGAATTAAAGAGCTATAAATGATGCGTTACAGGTACCAAATGCATTTAATAATGATTTCTTAAATATAGTAGAAAGCATAGGGACAGACAAATCAAGAGCAAAATCACTGTAGTATGTTGAAAATGTAACTTTCATAAAATTCGATCATATAAATGTATCGCCAACTTCTCCTTCTGAAGTTAAGAAAATTATATACTGTCTCAAAAATAAAAGCTCATATGGTTTTGATGGTGTTTCCAATACAGTACTAAAAATTTGTTTCCATGGTATAAGTCCAGTCTTAAAAAATGGCTCTGAGCACTATGGGACTTAACATCTACGGTCATCAGTCCCCTAGAACTTAGAACTACTTAAACCTAACTAACCTAAGGACAGCACAAACATCCACGCCCGAGGCAGGATTCGAACTTGCGACCGTAGCAGTCGCGCGGTTCCGGACTGCGCGCCTAGAACCGCTAGACCACCGCGGCCGGCTAAGTCTAGTCTTATCTGAAATATGTAAAGCACTACTAACTCAAGGCATTTTTCTAGAGGGACTGAAGTATGCCGTTGTTAAGCCCCTCTTTAAAGAAGGTGATAAGAGAGATGTTAATAAATACCGACCTTTTTCACTGTTGACATCATTCTCGAAAATTTTTGAGAAGATGACGCATTCTATAATAGTATCTCACCTTAGCAACAATAGTATACTTAGCAAATCACAGTTTGGGTTTCAGAAGGGTTGCTCTATCATATATGCCATTTACATGTTCACTAACCAGATTTTACAAGCATTAAGTAATTAAATAGCGCCGGTGCGTATTTTCTGTGACCTCTCTAAGACATCTGACTGTGTGAATCAAAGTATTCTCCTAGATAAATTGACGTTTTATGAGACTGATGGTACAGCCAACAATGGATAATGTCATATCTAAGCAAAAGAATGCAGGAAGCTGTACTTGGTAATTCAAGCAATATAGTCGAGGCATATAATTGTGATGGGGGTTTTCCAAGGTCCAATCTTAGGTCCACTCCTGTTCCCCATATATGTAAACGAGCTCCCACCTAGTGTACAACTAGCAGAATTAGTTCTTTTTGTAGACAGCACTAGTATTGTAATCAATCCAAGTATACGTACGGAAATAGAAGAAATGAGGAAGCAAGTTCTTAAAAGTATCACTGACTGATGTTCTGCGAATGATCTCACCCTAAAATTAAGAAAGATACGACGTACGCATTTCTACACATATAGAGGTACTACATCTATGAAAGTGTACGTACAGTGTGGAAACACTAAATAGGATGAAAACTTCAAAATCATTAGCTGTCCATGTTGATGACAATTTAAACTGGTACGCCTAAAATACATAATTCAGCCACATTTGCGTTTTGAATCGTTGCAAATCTTGAGGACAGACGAATGAGTAATTAACGTATTTTGCATATTTTCTTTCAATAATGTCATATAGAATAACGTTCTGAGGTAACTCATCTTTAAAAAAGATAGTCTTCATTGCGCAAAAACGTTCTGTAAGAATAATATGTGGTGCTCACCCACGATCACCTTGAAGACATTTGTTTAAGGAGTTGGGCATTCTGACGACTACTTCACGGTATATTTATTCCCTCACGAAGTTTGTTGTAAATAATACACTGCAATTCAAAAGATACATGGAGGTACATAATTACAATATCAGAAGGAAAAACGGCACTCATGATTCCACATTAATGTTGCCTTCAGCACAAAAAGCGATGCACAATGCTGCTACAAGAATTTCTGAGAAAGTTTCTGCTTGAGAGTTCCTTCTATTACGTAGAAGAATTTTTATTAACGTCGTGTGTAAAAGGCTGTGGATAGGTAAAAAAAAGTTCAGAACGTAACCATATGTTCAAGTTAATTTGAGATGTGAATATAAAATGACTCGATCCACATCATTACGATCTATCGTGCAGAATGCTCCATGGATCTTGTAATTAACTAACTCTAGTGGCACTCTGAGGCACTTGTAACTGAAGTACTGCATTCTAGCAGTCACTTACAACGTTCAAAGCAACAGTTGGTACGGAGATTGAGCTACGTGACTGTAGGAGATTGTGAGATGTGTCTCTTATTACAGAGATCATATCGAGGAGATCATGGACAGTGAAAGTAAGTATATGTAAACTTACTGTAACGAAAATTAAAGTTTGTACTATTGCTGTTATGAGTGGCGTCGAAATGAAACAACTGGAGCAGTATGTACTTTTCATATAAATTTTTTACATTTGAAACCCATTTTTGCTTGTTATTTAGGACTATAGTTTGCTTTAAGCATTATGAGTTGGTCGAAGTTTCGAGATGTGGGACTGTGTCTAGAAGAAATGTGAAAATGCTTTAAAATATATCTCATTAAATGATCGGTGCTTGAAAACTATACGACCCAGTGGATCCAGAGTCAAATCATAAGTTTAAAACAATTTAATTCTTATTTTTAGCAACTTTCTTTTCTTCTTGTAATCGTTGGTTATTATCGAATTATATCATCAGTCTTTTTACGGTTTTCATGCGGTCCACCACGGATTCCTCTCTTTTGCTAACCTCTTCGTCTCAGAACTTACGTCCTCAATTATTTGTTGGATGTATCCCAGTCTCTGTCTTCCCCTACAGTTTTTTTACCTTGTACAGCTCCCTCTTGTACCACAGAGGTTATTCCTTGCTGTCTTAACACGTGTCCTATTATTCTGTCCCTTCATCTTGTCACTGGTTTCCATATGTCCCTTTCTTCGCCGATTCTTCGGAGAATCTCCTCATTCCTAATCTTATAAGTCCACCTAAGTTCCAACATTCTTCTGTAACACATCATTTCAAACGTTTCTCCGTTTTCGTTTTGCCACTGTCCATGATTCGCTACCATACACAGCTGGATATCAAACGTACATTCCCTGAAATTTCTTCCTCAAATTAGGGCCTATGTTTGATACCAGTAGACTTCTCTCGACCAGGAATGCCCTCTTTGCCTGTGCTAGTCAGCTTTTTATGTTTCCTTGATTCGTCCTTCATCGGTAGTTTTGCTTCCAAGGTAGCAGAATTCCTTACCTTCGCGTACCTCAACATCACCGATTTTGGAGTTAAGTTTCTCAACCTCATTTCTGCTACTCCTCATTACTTTCATCTTTTTTCGGTTTACTCTCAGTACATATTCTGTACTTATCAGACTATTCATTCCATTCAACAAATCCTGTAATCCTACTTCATGTCCACTGAGGATAGTAATGTCATGAGCGAATCTTATCAGTGATATCCTTTCATCCGAGACTCTGGCTGGCTCTGAGCACTATGGGACTCAACTGCTGTGGTTATCAGTCCCCTAGAACTTAGAACTACTTAAACCTAACTAACCTAAGGACATCACACACATCCATGCCCGAGGCAGGATTCGAACCTGCGACCGTAGCAGTCGCACGGTTCCGGACTGCGCGCCTAGAACCGCGAGACCACCGCGGCCGGCTCCGAGACTTTAATTCCACTCTTGGACCTTTCTTTCAATTCCTCCATTGGTTCTTCGATGTATAGACTCAACAGTAGGGGCGAAAACTTGCACCTATTTCTTGTTCCTTGTTTAATTCGAACACTATATTCTTGGTTTTCAGTGTTATTGTTTCCTTTTGGTTCTTGTATCTACTGTATATTACCCGCATTTCGCTATAGCTTCCCCAAGTTTCTCAGGATTTCGAACATCTTGCGCCAGTTTACATTGTCGAACGCATTTCGTAGGTCTTGAATCCCACAACCGTGTCTTGATTTTTCTTCAGTCTTGCCTCCATTATTAAGCGCAATATGAAAACTGCGTCCATGGCTACTTTACCTTCCCTAAAGCCAAATCGATTGTCATCTAACTGATCCTCAGTTTTCGTTTCCATTATTCTGTATTGTACTGTAATGATAAAGGTCAATTTTGTGAAACATTTTAAAATTATTTCTTGTATTGTTAGGATTAAAAGGGTTAATGTCTTTTTCTGCCAAGAGTATGCTTAACTTCTCTTCCTCTCTTGTGGCTAGCTGTCTGTTTCCGCCCGCATCTCGTGGTCGTGCGGTAGCGTTCTCACTTCCCACGCCCGGGTTCCCGGGTTCGATTCCCGGCGGGGTCAGGGATTTTCTCTACCTCGTGATGGCTGGGTGTTGTGTGCTGTCCTTAGGTTAGTTAGGTTTAAGTAGTTCTAAGTTCTAGGGGACTTATGACCACAGCAGTTGAGTCCCATAGTGCTCAGAGCCATTTGAACCATTTGTCTGTTTCCCTTTGTGTGCTATCGCTGGACTGAACATACGAGGACTGCATTTGTGTCAAGGATGCACTTACTTTTTGGATGGCAATCATCTGAGAAACCAGACATGCTGGTAGATCAAATATCATAGCGGGCAGAAAAACATTGGCTGTCATAGATACTGTAGTCCATGGATAAGTAACACTACGTCTGAAACATTACGCCCGAAATCTTGCTCAAGAAAGAAGGATTTTGTAACTGACACAGTGGTTGAGCAGAATGGTTATCACTGATCAATTTAGTTACGCTGATTGCTTACCCCTAACTTTTAGAGACGAGAATAATATGCAGAGAGCAATATATGAACAACACATAACATGAACTGAATATGAGAACATCAAAGCACAAGACAAAACAGTGGCATTCGGGCAAAAGTCCTATGAAAACTAATATTTTCAATAATAAAGTATTAGACCAAGTACTTCAATTAGGACTTGTCTTATATCTATGGTAATGATTTACCAAAACACTGAATAAGTTTAGCATGACATGTGGAATAGTCAACACATCTAAAATCTAAAGCATATAAATAAACACAAAAGTCGGGTCATTAATCTTAAATAACAAACAAGTCGGCAGGACTCAACAGGACCAGCCATACCTCTGAAGATGTCCAACGTAGTATTGGACGGAACGTTAGGAATAGAAGTATTCCATGGACCACGGCCATATAACCCGGAAGAATTATCAAGAACAAACCAAGAAATGTAATTTCTACATTATGAAAAAATCAAAACCAGTAAGGACAGTTTTTAAATGTTTCAGGTGCGAAGGGTGTTGCGGATTTGGAAATCAGAATTGATATTTAATTCCTTCTGTTCCTCATTTTCTGTGATCTCGGGAAAAACGCCCTTGACGAATCCAGAAAGATTGACAGTAAACTTATAAAAGCTTTAAGCCAATTAGATGTAGACGCACGAAGAAAAAGGGCAGTATAGACGCGTGATACGTTTCCGCCTAATGTAATCTAAGAAATCAGTGGTAGGAAAACATGCTCTGGAAAACGGACGCCGAACTGCATTTGACGAAACATTTATTACTGAACGGATAAATGGTTCTTGAGATAGCGTCATAATAGAAGCGATCGAGATAAAAGAATATATATGTACATATATCTGAAAACACCCTCATTAAGGATGGCGACCTGCGGTTAAAAGCAGCTTGGGACCCGGCCATGGCGGGCTTGACCATTTTGCAACCACAACATTTGACATGGTGGCGCACTACAGATTGTTAACGAAGGTACGAGTATGTGGAATAGGTGCACAGATATGTGATTAGCTCGAAGAGTTCTTAAGTAATAGAACTCATTATATTGTCCTTGACTGCGAGTGTCCATAAGAGACAAGGGAAACTTCAGGAAAGAACCGCTATTTATATTTTGCATGTAGGTAAATGATCTGCTGGGCAGGGCGGGGAGCAATCTGCGGTTGTCTGCTTATGATTTGTAGTGTACGGGAGGTGTCGAAGTTGAGTGACTGCTGGAGAATACAAGAGGACTTGTTATGATAAGTGCCAGCTAGTTCTGAAAGTAAAAATAAATTAAGTTAACGCGGATGAGTAGGAGAAACAAACCTGCAATATTCGGATACAGCATTAGTAGTGTAGACGCTGTCACGTCGTTTAAATATCTAAGAGTAACGCGGCAGAGCGATATGAAGTGGAACGAGCACGTGAGGGTTGTGGTAGGGAAATCTAATGGCCGACTTCAGTTAACTGGAAGAATTTTAGGAAAGTGTGGTTCATCTTTAACGACCACTGCATATAGGACGCTAGCCCAACCTGTTCTTCAGTACCGCCCGAGTGTTTGAGACCCGTACCAGGTCGAATTAAAGGAAGATATCGAAGGACTTAAGAGGAGGCGTGCTAGGTTTGAACTGGTAGGTTCGAATAACACGTAAGTGTTACGGAGATGCTTCGGCAACTCAGTTGGCAGAACCTGGAGGTAGGTCGACGTTCTTTTCGAGGAACGCTAGTGAGAGAACCTAGAGAACCGGCATTTGAAGCTGAATGCAGAACGATTCTACTGCCGCCAACATATACTGCGGGTAAGGAATACGAAGATACGAGAAATTACGGCTCACATGAACTCATACAGATAGTCTTTTTTCCCTCGCTCTGTTTGCGAGTGGAACAGAAAAGGAAATGACTAGGAATGGAACAGGGTACCCTCCACCATGCACCGAACTGTGGCTTTCGGAGTACGTATATAGATGTAGCTGTACCTTACACGACGCCGGACTGGGCATCTTCGCGCTCATATGAAGACGGCAGGAGCAACCAAAAAGACAGTCATCACTTAACATTGGCTGAGGAGCATTCGGCCAAAACCTCCTTTCTCTTTAACCACTAAACGCACTGCAGACTAGAGGAAATTTTATTAGCGTGTATCACCATGAAACGACGTATTCGCACAAGAAAAAGATGTTCGTATAATTCCACCGACACCTGATGTACATGATGACAGTGGAACGCGTACGTGTGTACCCGCCAGCAACGAGTTCACAACGTGAGTGCTACGCGACACGATAGAGAGGTAAACGGCGGTTCATTAGAGGACGCTGCGGACCTTGAGCGACTGAACGGCGAAACAGCGCCAGGGGAAGGCTGCAACGGCAGGAGACAAGTGCGTGAGCGCAGATGTGGCTCGCGATAGCGCGGAGTAGAATGGCGCGTGTCGCCAAGGTCCGCGCGGCTCGTCGCCAGCCAGCCAGCCCTTCTCCCGGCTCCCTGCATTCCTAGGCTGGGCGGCCCGCATTCCTCCACTCAGCCTTCGGCCGCTAGGCAGCAGCACCGGCGACGTCTGATGTGTTGTGTCGATAGCTCTTACGCAAGGCGCCTAGAGCCAATAACTACCTCTCATCGCCCAGGTGGAAATACGCTGACGGGAAAAAAAATCACAGCACCATAAAAAAATTTGTATAGAGTAGTTGAATTTCTGCAATACATTTGTCTAGGTAACATGTTAAGTGATTAACTCTCCAAGATCATAGTTAAATGTAAGCACGAGGTAGGCCATTGCAAATGTGAAATGCTGGAACATTAATGATTAATGTAATGTCGAATCCAAGCATGCAAGCGTGAATGCATTGTGTTGTATAGGTGCCGGATGCCAGTTTGTGGGATGAGTTCCATGTCTGTTGCACATCATCGGTCAATACAGGGACGTTTAATGCTGGCTGTGGATGACGTTGGAGTTGTAGCCTGATGATTTCCAACGTGTGCTCGATTGGAAACGAATCTGTTAATGGAGCAGGCCAAGGCAACGTGTCAACACTCTGTAGAGCATGTTGAGTTACAACAGCAGATGTGGGAATGTTGTTCATAAATGGCAGCAAAACAGGTCGAATCACCAGACTGACCTACAAATGTGCAGCCACGGTGCGTGGGATAACCACTAGAGTGCCCCTGCTGTCATACGAAATCGCACCTAGGCTATAACTTCAGGCTGGGTCCAATGTGTCTAGCACGCAGACAATTGGTTGCAGGTCCTCAACTAGCCTAGGCGGCGGTGGCCGTGCGGTTCTAGGCGCTTCAGTTCGGAACCGCGTGACTGCTGCGGTCGCGGAGCTCGAATCCTGCCTCGGGCACGGATGTGTGTGATGTCCCTAGGTTAGTCAGGTTTAAGTAGTTCTAAGCACTGAATTGAGTCGCAACAAGGCCCCGGGAGTAGACAACATTCCATTAGAACTACTGATGGCCTTGGGAGAGCCAGTCCTGACAAAACTCTAGCATCTGGTGAGCAAGATGTACGGGACACGCGAAATACCCTCAGACTTCAAGAAGAATATAATAATTCCAATCCCAAAGAAAGCAGGTGTTGACAGATGTGAAAATTACCAAACTATTAGTTTAATAAGTCACAGCTGCAAAATACTAACGCGAATTCGTTACAGACGAATGGAAAAACTGATAGAAGCCGATCTCGGGGAAGATCGGTTTGGATTCCGTAGAAATGTTGGAACACGTGAGACACTACTGACCTTACGACTTATCTTAGAAGAAAGATTAAGGAAAGGCAAACCTACGTTTCTAGCATATGTAGACTTGGAGAAAGCTTTTGACAATGCTGACTGGAGTACTCTCTTTCAAATTCTGAAGGTGGGAGGGGTAAAATACAGGGAACGAAAGGCTATTTACAATTTGTACAGAAACCAGATGGCAGTTATAAGAGTCGAGGGGTATGAAAGGGAAGCAGTGGTTGGGAAGGGAGTGAGACAGTGTTGTAGCCTCTCCCCGATGTTATTCAATCTGTATATTGAGCAAGCAGTAAAGGACACAAAAGAAAAATTCGAAGTAGATATTAAAATCCATGGAGAAGAAATAGAAACTTTGAGGTTCGCCGATGACATTGTACTTCTGTCAGAGACAGCAAAGGACTTGGAAGAGCAGTTGAACGAAATGGACAGTGCCTTGAAAGGAGGATATAAGGTGAACATCAACAAAAGCAAAATGAGGATAATGGAATGTAGTCGAATTAAGCCAGGTGATGCTGAGGGAATTAGATTAGGAAACGAGAGATTAGGAAATGAGACACTTAAACTAGTAAAGGAGTTTTGCTATTTGGGGAGCAAAATAACTGATGATGTTTGAAGTAGAGAGGATATAAAATGTAGACTGGCAATGGCCAGGAAAGCGTTTCTGAAGAAGAGAAATTTGTTAACGTCGAGAATAGGTTTAAATGGGAGGAAGTCGTTTTTGAAAGTATTTGTATGTATGGAAGTGAAAAATGGACGATAAATAGTTTGGACAAGAAGAGAATAGAAGCTTTTGAAATGTGGTGCTACAGAAGAATGCTGAAGATTATATGGGTAGATCACATAACTAATGAGGAGGTACTGAATAGAATTGGGGAGAAGAGGATTTTGCGGCACAACTTGAAAAGAAGAAGGGACCGGTTGGTAGGACATGTTCTGAGGCATCAAGGGATCACAAATTTAGCATTGGAGGGCAGCGTGAAGGGTAAAAATCGTAGAGGGAGATCAAGGGATGAATAAACTAATCAGATTCAAAAGGATGTAGGTTGCAGTTAAGTACTGGGAGATGAAGAAGCTTGCAGAGGATAGAGTAGCATGGAGAGCTGCATCAAACTAATCTCAGGACTGAAGACCACAACAACAACAACATTTCTAAGTTCTAGGGGACTGATGACCTCAGATGTTAAGTCTGTAGTGCTCAGAACCATTTGAACTAGCCCGCTTCTGACCAAACACACTGCCATCACTGGCACTGAGGTAGGGTCAGCTTTCATCAGAAAACCCAACAGACCTCAACCCCCTTCCCTCCAACGAGGTTTCGCTTGACACCACTGCTGTCACAAATAACAGTGGTTTGGGGTCAGTGGAACGAACGCTACAGGGCATCTGGCTCGGAGCTATCCTTGAAGTAAGCGATTTGTAACAGATCGTTGTATCACTGTGCCACCAACTGATTCAGTTGCAGTATGTTGCGTCAGAGCAATACACCGAACTCTACGCTCTTTCGGTGGTGTCATGTGGCGTCTAGATCCCTGTCTTTTTACGATCGTACACTCTCGTGACCACCGCTGCCAGCAATCCTGTACAGTAGCTACTTTCATTCCAAGTTCTTCTGCAGTATCGCGGGAGGATCATCCAGCTTCTCGTAGCTCTATTACACCACCTCGTTCAAAATCAGTGAGGTGTTGATAATGATAGCTTTGTAACCTTAAGGGCATTCTTGACTAACATCAATTTACAACGTCCATTCTCAAAGGTAACTAACGCTCACGACCGTTACAGCGCGTATTTAAAGCAAACCAGGTTTGCAACCTCATAGTGACACAACTAGTGCCACTCTTATGTGACTCGCGCTAAATCTGAAGAGACATCATCTTACAGATGTAGAAAGATACCTAATCTTTTTTCTGTCGGTGTATAACATATGTCCAGTTGCGGCTTTGTATTACCAGTGACTGAATGTGTTTGCTGAGAGATGACTTAAGTGGAATTAACGGTTTCATATAATTTCGCAATTTATGGAGAGTTCTTTCGCAGTTAGATGCATGATGGATTCCTCACGATCAGCACAAAGAACGAGTATCTAATTTCTCCGCGCAGAAGGTAAGCATGCTTCATCAATATATTGTAGGATGAAAGAGGTGGACGGAGAGCAGTGTCTCGCAGTAGGCATGAGTGGCACAATTTCTGTGGAGGACCTCATACGGACAAACCGTCGGATAACCGCACGCGACAATGCTGTTGGACTGCTCATAAGCAAAGGAACTCTGCACCACACCATCCACGAGGAGCTTCGTTCTGGCAAAATTTGTGCACTGTGGGTATCACGGCATCAGACATAGAATCAGAAGACGGTGACGTGTTTCCGTCACCCATATGTTGAGGCAAGCGGAGCAAGAAACTGATTTCATTGCTCACAGTCAGATTGTGGCACGGGATGAAACGTGGTGTCACCAGTACGACCCTGCCTTCAAACAGATCAAATAGTGATGGTATCCCGGCTCCCCTCGTCCAAAAAACTCCCACTCTGCCCCGAAGGCCATAAAAGTGACGTTAATTTTCTTTTTCGACGAAGAAGGACCACGGGATGCGACAGTTAACGCTAAGCAGTATTGAAAAACGTTGCTGAGGCTCAAACAGGTCATCAAAAATAAGTGCAGGGGCAAGCTTACGAAAGAGATACCGCTTCTCAAGACCAAGACTAGGGCACATGTGGCCACCAAGATTCTCTATCTCTTCAAAAACTTCGATGGGAGGCCTTGTTAAGCAACCCTCTTACAGCCCCATATCCCTCCATCTGACTCGCATATCTTCGGCCCCTTAATACAATCACTGAAAGGTCAGAGGTTCATCTGTGACAAGGAAATGTAGGACATCTTGGAAAACTGGTTCTGTCACCTCCCAGAAGTTTCTACACTGACTCCATCGACTTCCTACGCAATGGGATGAGTGTTTAAGGTCAGTGGCAATTATGCATGATTGTTCTGTTCCACATTAATTGTAATTGTAATATTGTTATTATAATGTATTTACATGTATCCATAGCCTCCTTTTTACTAGGGTACACCTTCGATTTGGAACTATTACAGCAGCTATCTCAGTTGTGATGGCTCTGTTGCAACTTCTCCTACAAAATGGGTGTGTAGGAAAAAAGACGCACATGCCGTCAATATAGCAGCGTCTTCAGAATGAGGAATAATCCCTACAGGGGTACCATGGGGATCGATATTATGCCCGTTTAAATATGTAACACCCCACCTGTCACTTATCTGGTTTTGGCATGTGTTCACCCCAGCTAATTGTCTAACAGATTAACAGAGAGTGCAAAACTGCCGTAATATCGGATAATGCAAAGAAAGTAATAAGGCCCTGTGACTCCTGATTGAACTGCGGTGGCAGTGTTGACATTAACTGATTCAGAATTGATCCCTTTTAATTAAAAAGGGATGCACATTGATCTTATATTCAGCTATTGAACACCAGATTCAAATGTTAAACATAAAATTAATTAAGAAAGTGACTTGGGATTTCAACTACTTGATTGAAAACAGATGCAGTCAATTAGCACAAATTTATTTTAACTCCCGACCTTCAGTCATCACATTACATGACTCTCCTAGTAGGCAGTGGGAATAAATTGCGTTTACGAGTAAAGCGCGATAAATCAAAATTAATTCCTACCGACTTACCCAGGCGTAATGCGAAGTGCGAGAAGAATTCCCCAATACACGGCCCATGAAACCCTCATGGAAACTTCGCCGATGTGATCCAACAAATTAATCAGTGGCCTAACTCATGTTGGAGTGGGCGCAATATCACGGAATTCAGCGTGGCGGGGCGGCGTCATTGTGCGGACGTCGGCCGGCCTCGTGGTGCTGCAAGGCTGTGCTCGTCTATTCATTCCTAGCTATCTTGCTCAGTACATAGCTGAACGAAAACTTTCTAAGCTCAATCGTTCCGTTTGCTAAGTCCTAAACTGCAGAGGTGCTCACTCTGTCTCAGGCAAGCTGAGTAAAGAGCGCCATGTCCGCACTCTAGGCAAGCTGGGAACGGAAAAAGCTTCTATGGAGACTTCTGCCAGTCCACTATTCGCCTCAGTTTCCCCTCAAGCAAAAACGCCAATTGCAGCACAAGTCGTGTTAATTATGCGTCGCTTCCCAGTGCTGACCAATGCGTGCTCTGGGAAGTGAACAAATTCCCACAAAATTTCCCTTCCTCTCAACTTCTGCTATTTCGCTCCTCCCAGGCCACCCATCAAGGTTATCATCTGCATAAAACACCGATTTTGCCGAAATTCTGACTCCCAGGAGAGTACTTTAAATTCCTTGGTCCTACATTCCCATTGGAGGCCGGGATATTTCATTCTGTCACTCTTCACCTGATTTACTTCAGACTCTGTGGACCGTGAATTCAGCGTGAAGTTTCTATAGTCACAAACACGCATATTTCGGCCTCTGTTGACCGCTCCACCGTAGCTTTGCGTGGCTTTCTTGCATGATCCCTGGAAACGGGACGACAGACATTCAGCAACAGGCGTACAAGTTCTCCATCTGCTTCCCAGTACACCAGCATGGGTTCAAGCACCCCCTCACTGTCACTCATCTTAAGGCAGCTGGAGGGTGCGCCCCGTTACCGCTTTCTCAGAGTTTGAGCCGCCCTAAGCTGCCTATTGTCGCTTCACTTCGCCACTCCCCAGCCGCACGCTGCCACCCAGATGCAGTCAACTCTGAATACTTCCCTGGGATAAACTAGCTTCCAGTAAATCGACGCGTTTCCACAAAGTTTTCATGTAGCGTGAATTGCTTTAAAATCATCACCCAACATTAATTATTCCAATACGTCCATACTATACCCTCTACAAGATGCATTGTGCCTTTTCAGTCATTTTTGTTCAGCCCTACTGTTCGCTCAATGTGAGTTCGGTGATCTTTAATGACTTCATATAAGGGGCATAGTTCTTGCCATCAAATATAATCTTCCCCCATATATCCAAGAAACGGAAATAGTTATCTTTGTTGATGATGTAAGTGTTATAATCAAACCTAATGTAAATCACATTTTCTTCTGAATTAATAACTAGTTCTCTGCAAATGGACAGTCACTGTTTTTAGATACAAAATGCAAATGGAGTGTCACTGACTTTAGATACAACACGATACGTGTAACTGAACACGGTGTAGGACCCGACCACACCAGTAGAAATAACACTCCGCGTTCTGGTCCTGATGAGACAGTCCGGACTCACCAACCGATTTTTAATCCTCTGCCAGTGGCGAAATTGAATGCGGTGTGGACGGGCGTCGTGGCCGCACAAAGCTCTGCCGGCCGTTGTCTCTCAGCTAACTCCTCAGTCGGCATCAATAGGCTGAGTGCACCCAGTTCCAGTACTCTCACCAAGGAAAAATCCCTCGTAGTACCAGGAACCGAAAGAGGGTCCTCCGCATGGCAGCCAGACACGTTGTCCACTGAGCTACAGAGGCGGAGCAGAAATAACGCTTGAGGGCAAATCAGTGACTGAAATACAATATTTTAAACTCTTAGGTATTTACGTCTAAAAGAGCCTGAATTTGAAGTGATATGTTGCACTCTTCTTAATGTCTTGGATCTACAGCTTCAACTTTTGCATTACGAATGATATCAGATTTAGGAACAGAAAATGTAAAAAAGGTGACTTACTTTTCCTGTTTTCGTTCACTAATGCCAATTGTGACATCATAACTCGTTACTGAGGGAAAAAGTGTTTGTTACATAGAAGCATGCAATAACGAATGTGTGTGGCGTCCACTTCAGAACCTCTTGTAGACAACTCTTTAAGCCCCTGATGAAGTTTGTTGTCAACAATAATCACAATTTGAAAACAACAGTAACATTTATAAAGATAACACTAGCAGGACAAATGATTTATTCAGCCTTAGCGCGACATTCAGCCATGAAAATCACCGACCACCTATGGACTGATATAAAGAATTTAACGAATAAGTAAAATTAACTTCAAACTCAAACTGAAATAATATCTGCTTCACAACTCCAGCTATTTCCTAGAAAAATTTCTAGCCCAAGAATAAAATTAACCTATACGTCGAGTAACACAGTACAATGTACTTTGATATCATATTTCAATGATAATTGTGTAGCGAGATACCTAACAAGTATATAATGCCACCATGAATGGAATTTGAGTAATTAAGAGAGTTATTTCTAAATGTTCAGTTTCACATAAAACCTTGCAAATACGATTGTGTATGTTACACAGTATGAGTAACGATTAGCTTGACTGCTTACTGTATTGCGTCACAGAACAGTTTTAAGAGTTCCCTTTAACACAAAAATTTTGTAAAATTTCCTGGTCAATTCCACTGAAGTTCCTGAATAGCTTGACTGTCGAATGATGACTATGTTAAAAGCTTTTCTACTTATTATTTTAACAAATTATCGTTATCGTACAGCTTTTTTAATTAATGCGGCAACAGCTCTTAGTATCGTATAACTGTGCCTTGCCTTACGTAAAACAAAACTGTAAACTGCACTAATGCATCTGGCGACCTTACGACATAGCACTGGGCTTACCTGAGATCGTAGTCAATATTCAGCTGTATGATCATGAACACTGGCAACAGACGCGTTAATCTTATGTTTTGTATATACAGTTATTTTAACTATGACATGCAGGCCTCTTGAGTGTTCCTCGATCCTTACTCATACATTTCTGATATGACACAATGCAACGTACAAATGGCGGAGATTATATGAACTGTAAAGTTAAAGTTACGTAACTTCTCCATATGAATGGACATGCCAGCTGTATTTGATAAAAAATTTGGTAAAATTTATTCCTTGTCACTCTGGTTCTGTGCTTGGAGATCTGAATATGTAATACCGTTTTTCCAAAAACTCTCACGTAAAGAAATACTTTTCTGGCGATCTCGGCTTGGTTTTTTCAGAGTTCATTATACTTCAGATCGCCCACAATCTGGCAATGTCAGGCGTATGTATGTCAGTATGTTGTGCAGGACGGCAAACTGATCATTATTCCAGAAAGAAATTCTCTTCGGAAATGAATAGTTGCTACGCTATGGGACTTTGAATTTTGAGGACGGAGGCGTCAAAGTTTCATGGGACTGTCTTTGGCAGCCTAACCAGTTATGCAACCCATTAGCCATCTGTGTAAAGTGGTCACGCGCTCTGCCCCTGCGGAGCGCCCAAAGCATGAATTTGTAAATTGGTTCTAACTTGAGGAATGGTCCGTTTAACGTCCTGCTGAAAGTACTCGAAAACATGAGGTTCCGCAGTCCACAGCCGGTTTGGCACAAAGTCTCTGATTTGCCAGGAAGTTACAAGACATTGCACACTCCATTGCAGGACCGGTCGGTAGTGATGCTGGGATTGATCAGTAGGAAAGAGTGTTGTACCTAGAGGATAGTGGGGAAATCATGATGTTTTTTGGCAGTCTAGTGACTGGTTTTAAAACCACGTGAAGCCAAACCAATGGCCGTCATTTTCTACAGTTTTCATTGTTGCTAGATATGATGAGTTTTGTGCAGTATTTGTTAAAATTTCGAGTTCTACATGTTTAAGTGCTATAAATAATTATCTTAAAGCTACTGGGAATATATTACAGATTCTACATCTACATCTACATGGTTACTCTGCAATTCACACTTAAGTGCCTGGCAGAGGGTTCATCGAACCATTTTCATATTACTTCTCTACCATTCCACTTTCGAATGGCGCGTGGGAAAAACGAACATCTAAATCTTTCCGTTCGAGCTCTGATTTCCCTTAGTTTATTATGATGATCATTTCTCCCTACGTAGGTGAGTGTCAACAAAATATTTTCGCATTCGTAACAGAAAGTTGGTGATTGAAATTTCGTAAATAGATATCGCCGCAAAGAAAACCGCCTTTGTTTCAGTGACTGCCACGCCAACTCGAATATCGTATCAGTGACACTCTCACCCCCATTGCGCGATAACACGAAACGGGCTGCCCTCCTCTGCACCCTTTCGATGTCCTCCGTCAATCCTAACTGGTAAGGATCCCACACCGCGCAGCAATATTCCAGCAGAGGACGGACAAGTGTATTGTAGGCTGTCTCTTTAGTGGGTTTGTCGCATCTTCTAAGTGTTCTGCCAACAAAGCGCAGTCTTTGTTTCGCCTTCCCCACAATATTATCTATGTGGTCTTTCCAATTTAAGTTGATCGTAATTGTAACTCCTAGGTATTCAGTCGAATTGACAGCCCTTAGATTTGTGCGATTTATCGTATACCCTAGATTTATCAGATTTCTTTTAGTATCCATGTGGATGACCTCGCACTTTTCTTTGTTTAGTGCCAATTGCCACTTTTCGCACCATACTGATATTCTCTCTAGATCATTATGTAATTGAAATTGATTGTCTGATGATTTTACTAGACGGTAAATTACAGCGTCATCTGCAGACAATCCAAGGGGGCTGCTTAGATTATCACCTAGATCATTTACGTAAATCAGGAACAGCAGAGGGCCTATGACACTACTTAGGGAACGCCATATATCACTTCTGTTCTATTCGATGATTTACTATCACTACGAACTGTGACCTCTCTGAGAGGAAATCACGAATCCAGTCACACAACTGAGACGATACTCCATATGCACGCAATTTGATTAATAGTCGCTTGTGAGGAACTGAATCAGAAGCCTTGCCCGCATCTCGTGGTCGTGCGGTAGCGTTCTCGCTTCCCACGCCCGGGTTCCCGGGTTCGATTCCCGGCGGGGTCAGGGATTTTCTCTGCCTCGTGATGGCTGGGTGTTGTGTGCTGTCCTTAGGTTAGTTAGGTTTAAGTAGTTCTAAGTTCTAGGGGACTTATGACCACAGCAGTTGAGTCCCATAGTGCTCAGAGCCATTTGAAGCCATCAGAAGCCTTCTGGAAATCTAGGAATTTGGAATCGATATGAGATCCCTTGTCGACAGCACGCATTACTTCATGGGAATAAAGAACTAGCTGCGTTGCACAAGAACGATATTTTCTGAATCCCTTTTGGTTATGTATCAATAAGGTGATTCATAATGTTTGAGTACAGTATATGCTCCAAAATCCTACAGCAAATTGAGGTCAGTGATATAGGTCTGTAATTCAATGGGTTACCCCTATTTCCTTTCTTGAATACTGGTGTGACCTGTGCTACTTTCCAGTCTTTAGGAACAGACTTTCGTCAAGTGAGCGGTTGTATATGATTGCTAAGAAAGGCGCTATTGTATCTGCATACTCTGAGAGGAACCTGACTGGTATACCATCTGGACCGGAAGACTTGCCATTCTTAAGTGATTTGAGTTGTTTCGCAACACCGAAGATATCTATTTTTATGTCACTCATGCTAACTGCTGCTCTAGTTTCTAATTCTGGAATATTTACTTTGTCTTCTTTCGTGAAGGAATTACGGAAAACTGTATTTAGTAACTCCGCTTTAGTGGCACCATCATAGGTAACATTTCCATTGCTATCGCGCACTGACGGTATTGACTGTTTTTTGCCACTCGTGTACTTTACATACGACTAGAATCTCTTTGGGTTTTCTACAATATTTTGAGACAATGTTTCATCGTGGAAACTATTAAAAGCATCTCGCATTGACGTGCGCACTAAATTTCGAGCTTCCGTGAAATTTAGCCAGCCTTGACGATTTTGCTTTCTTCTGAATTTCGCATGCTTTTTTCGTTGCTTTTGCAACAGTGTTCTGACGTGTTTTGTGTACCATAGTGTATCAGTCCTGTCTCTTATTAACGTATGCGGTATGAGTCTATCTATTGCTGTCGATACTGTCTCTTTGAATTTGAGCCATATCTGATCTAAACTAACGTAATTAGCTTGGAAGGAATGGAGACTCTCTCTTAGGAAGGCATCAAGCGAATTTTTATCTGCTGTTTTAAATAGATATATTTTGCGTTTATTTTTAGTGGTTTTGGTTGATATGGTTTTGATCGTACAATGACCTTGTGTTCACTGATCCCTGTATCCGACATGACGCTCCCTATTAGATAAGGATTATTTGTGGCTAAGAAGTCAATTGTGTTTTCGCAACGATTTACAATTCGTGTGGGCTCACGAACTAATTGTTCAAAGTAATTCTCAGAGAAAACACTTAGTACAATTTCGGAAGATGTTTTCTGTGTACCACCATCTTTGAACATGTATTTTCGCCAACAAATCGAGGGTAGACTGAAGTCTCCGCCAATTATAACTGTATGCGTGCGGTACTTATTTGTAATGAGATTCAAGTTTTCTTTGAACCGTTCAGCTATTATATCATCTGAGTCGGGGGGTCGGTAGAAGGAGCCAATTATTATTTTGGTACGGCTGTTGAGTATAACCTCTACCTATAGTAATTCGCAGGGAATTTTATGGCAACTAGAAAAAAGTAATGTGTATGGCATGAATATCTGGAAGAACCCGAACGACATGTTCAGCAGCCTAATCGGAAAGGTTTCTTCTAACCTCCGTGCTCGCAGGCATCTTTCTCCGCGAAGTGTGTGAGGTGTGTGTAAGTGACGTGTTAAGTGCAAGTGGCTGTAATGGCTCTGTGTGTTGAGTAGTTTCATGTTATTGTCGGAGATGATGAGAGAAGGGAGCGGGCAGGTGAATCCTGGTGCCAGCAAGCAGACTACTCCACTCGAAGAGCATCAAAGAGGCAGCCGACCTTAACGTCCCCATCCGACGGATAGATAGCGTCACAGTATCAGAGTTATTGTCATTTGTTAGAATATTACAGCGTTTTCAAAGTGTCCTATATCAACAGCAGTCCGTATGTAGATGTTTCACGGTCGAACTGCTCTCACTTTATTCTTGGCTCATGAGATCCTTTCACAGACCAGTTATTCGGTGAACATCAACAAAAGTAAAACAATGGTAATGGGACGTAGTCGAATTAAACCAGACGATGCTGAGGCAATTAGATTAGAAATTGAGACAGTAAAAGTAGGAGATGACTTTTTAACGGCCGGAAAACCCATGTCGAAGGCTGAAGTAGAGAGGATATAAAATGCAAAGTGTGAACAGCAAGCAAATCATTGGCGAAAAAGCGAAATTTGTTGACATCGAATAGCCGCTCGAATACAAAAGAAGGACATATCACGAACAAATTAACCGAATGAGGCGGAAATCGAAAGATTTGATACACATGTGCAGACAAAGAAATGACTACAATGTCAGAAAAATTGGGTGATTTATAGAAGAGAAAGAGTTTCACAAATTGATCAACTCAATAACGCAAAGGTGGACCTGTGGTCCTTATGCATTCAGTTATTCGCTTGGGATTCATTGATGGGTTGTTGGATGTCCTCCTTGGGGATGTCGTGCCGAATACTATCTAATTGGTGAGTTATATCGTAAATACCCCGAGGTGGTTGGAGGACCCGCCCATAATGCTCCAAACGTTCCCAAGTGGGGAAAGATCCGGCAACCTTGATTGTCAAGGTTGGGTTCGGTAAGCATGAAGACAACCACAGAAACTCTTGCCGTGGGCGAGAAGTACTGAAATGTAAGCCCAATATAGCTTGCCAACAAAATGGGGAGTAGAATATCGTCACGTACCGCTGTACTGTAAGAGCACGGCGGGTGACAACCAAACGTGTCCTGCTATGGAACGAAATGGCACTCAAGACCATCGCTCCTGGTTGTAGGACCGTATGGCGGGCGACAGCCAGGTTGGTATTCCACAGCCGTCCGATGCGTCTACAGATAGGTCTTCATTGGTCATCGAAACTCAGTTCGAAGCGGGCTCATCACTGACGACAATTCTAAGCTAGTCAATGAGATTTCAGGCCGAATGAGCCCGACATTACTGCAAACGAGGTTGTTGGTGTATACGGAACAATATCACTCGGCGCAGAGGGTGCCGAAAGCCCATCATCCTTTTTGTGAGCCGGCTATTAATGGTCCTTGTGATCACTGAAGCACTAGTTACACGCCGGATCGATGAACTGATGAATCCACGGCCCTGAGTGCCTCTCTGACGATTGTTCGGTCCTCACGTTCTGTTTTCTCTCTACGTCGACCGCTTCCTCCTTGACGCAGTGTTCAGTCATTCCTGCGAAAATTGTCGAATAGTGGCATCGCTCCTATTCAAATGCCGAGCGATTACGCCGACAGGCTTCTTTGAGCCCAACTACATGTCCGATCTCAGATGCTGACATCTGCGTGTATTGTTCACGCGCCTATCTACGAGGCATAGTTAAATGTCCAACTGAGTACACGGAATGAAATGCGAAAGGCTTCATATTCTGATATCGACGTGTCCCCTGTTTAATGCCAGGTGAAACTGTGCGGCAGCTTCACACATTCATCCATCGGCCGGCAAAGTTGACAACATTTTCCCTTGAAACCTGTGTCGATACCTAACTGTGACCAGTTTTCATAAGTCATTAGAGGTATGTCTTTTCTTTTTCTTCTTAGAGTGTTAGTTTAAATGTTGGGAATTATTTTCTGAAGGTATTTTTAAGGGGTGTACAGAAATGAAGCGAGGATGCTAAACAGTTCAGGCAAGAAGAGGATAAAAGCTTTTGAAATTTAGTACTAGAAGAGGGTACTGAAAATTACGTAGGTAGATCGGATAACTAATGAGAAGGTACGGAGAGAGAGAGAGAAAAATTTATGAGACACTTGAGCTATCTTGAGACATCAAGGAACTGTGTCTGATAATGGTAACAAATACGGGGTGGGGAGCTAATTATTTCAGAGGGAGAAAAAACGCTTAACCATAACAAGCAGGCTCAAATGGAGAGGCTTCCACAGGATAGACTAGGGTGGAGAGCTGCATCAGACCAGTCTTAGCACTGACGGCTACAACCTCAACAACAAATATCCGATACGAAGAGGTCTTCTGAAGTGAATACGCAGATTTGTAAAGGAATACCTAAAGGTCGTTTATGTTTTTATTTTAATTTTCCGCGGCAGGTTTATGTGATACAAAAAAATTAAAGAATTGATTTTCCGTTGTTGGTAAGCGTGCTTAAATTCTGACGGCAAGGTATTTAATTTATTGTTTCTCTGGTACTGGTAACGTCATTTGTCCATAAATTATAGACTGAGTGACAGCAGCTATCTACGTGTAGATGATTAATTGTGGGACTGCTATTGGCTCATTCATGCCTTATAACTGACGAAATGAATAATACACTACTGGCCATTAAAATTGCTACACCACGAAGATGTGCTACAGACGCGAAATTTAACCGACAGGAAGAAGATGCTGTGATATGCAAATGATTGGCTTTTCAGAGCATTCACACAAGGTTGGCGCCGGTGGTGACACCTTAAACGTGCTGACATGAGGAAAGTTTCCAACCGATTTCTCATACACAAACAGCAGTTGACCGGCGTCGCCTGGTGAAACGTGTTGTGATGCCTCGTGTAAGGAGGAGAAATGCATACCATCACGTTTCCGACTTTGATAAAGGTCGGTTTGTAGCCTATCGCCATTGCGGTTTATCGTATCGCGACATTGCTGCTCGCGTTGGTCGAAATCCAATGACTGTTAGCAGAATATGGAATCGGTGTGTTCAGGAGGGTAATACGGAGCGCCGTGCTGGATCCCAACAGCCTCCTATCACTAGCAGTCGAGATGACAGGCATCTTACCCGCATGGCTGTAACGGACCGTACAGCCACGTCTCGATCCCTGAGTCAACAGATGGGGACGTTTCCAAGACAACAACCATCTGCACGAACAGTTCGCATGGACTATCAGCTCGGAGACCATGGCAGCGGTTACCCTTGACGCTGCATCACAGACAGGAGCGCCTGCCATGGTGTACTCAGCGACGAACCTGGGTGCACGAATAGCAAAACGTCATTTTTTCGGATGAATCCAGGTTCTGTTTACAGCATCGTGATGGTCGCATCCGTGTTTGGCGACATCGTGGTGAACGCACAGTGGAAGCATGTATTCGTCATCGCCATACTGGCGTATCAACCGGCGTTATGGTATGGGGTGCCATTGGTTACACGTCTCGGTCACCTCTTGTTCGCATTGACGGCACTTTGAACAGTGGACGTTACATTTCAGATGTGTTACGACCCGTGGCTCTTCCGTTCATTCGATCGCTGCGAAACCCTACATTTCAGCAGGATAATGCACGACGGCATGTTGTAGGTCCTGTACGGGCCTTTCTGGATACAGAAAATGTTCGACTGCTGTCCTGGCCAGCACATTTTCCAGATCTCTCACCAACTGAAAACGTCTGGTCAATGGTGGCCGAGCAAATTGCTCGTCACAATACGCCAGTCACTACTCTTGATGAACTGTGGTATCGTGTTGGGGCTGCATGGGCAGCTGTACCTGTACACGTTATCCAAGCTCTGTTTGACTCAATGCCCAGGCGTATCAAGGCCGTTATTACGGCCAGAGGTGATTGTTCTGGGTACTGATTTCTCAGGATGTGTGCACCAAAATTGCGTGAAAATGTAATCACATGTCCTTTCTAGTATAATATATTTTTCCAATGAATACCTGTTAATCATCTGCATTTCTTCTTGGTGTAGCAATTTTAATGGCCAGTAGTGTATATGCTCAGTACCTGTTCACCGTTCAAGATGTGTACAGGATGTTTCCGTTATGAAGTTACAAACTTACAGGGATGATGGAGAAGGATAAATGCATCAATTTGATGTAAAGAAACCAGGTCCGGAAAAGAGCGAGTCGAATGTTACAAGGGAAAATCCTTCTGATACCCCTGACAGTGCAATACATCAACCGGTACTGTTGTTTCTATGATTGTGTAGCAGCTAACTTTCAGAGATGCTAGAATGGATCAAAAGGAGACAAAAATGTCTAGTAAATGTGGGCTCTATAATGCATGTATTACCAGCTATGAGCACTTATTCATCTTCGAAACTGTGAAACACATCCTTTCTATTACGAGCTCTCTGGTTTCTATGTTTTTGGAGGAGGCAGAATGGAGCAAAACAAGTAAAAATGTCTAGTAAATATGGGCTCCAAAATGCATGCTTTAAGAGCTATGAGCACTTGTTCATCTTCGCTTTCGTGAAACGTACCTCTTTCAGTGAATATGTGACATTATAACTCTTAAGATATACATTTTACAGCCCATATTTAACGGACATTTTTTCTTGTTTTGGTTCATACTACCACCTCTACAGTCTTAGCAACTTCCGTAACCATACACGTATTCCACATCTAGAGCTATCAGAAAGATCTTCGCTTATAACTTCCGACTCGGCCGTTTACAGACCAGGCTCGCTTACCTTAAATTACTTACCCTTCGCTATCATGAATAAAAGTCTGTAACATCATCGTGGAGTCACAATGTATATTTTTACAAGAATGACTTTAAGACCAAAGGAATTACAGACGCTGGCTGCGAAAGAGCATTGATTGAAATCAATGGGGAAAATTGAAAATTTGTGCAGGACCGGGATACGAATCCAGGTCTGCTGCTTACTAGGCAGGTGCTCTGACTACTAAGTCATTCCGACACAGTGGTCATCGCCGCTGTACGGACTGCCCTAACATACCTTTCGCCAGACCCAAATTTTCAACTTATCCACACTCTAGTAATGTAGTGCACCTTGCCCATCATCCTCATTAGTCGCGGCATTTCGCCAGTTTCTGTAAGAGAGCCAGGTATGCATCTGCGCTGAAGAAATCATTGGCCATCTTCGCCTAAATTATATTGAACGAATAATTATTATTCAGGCCTGTGCAAAAGAACAGATATCAGACAAATGTATGAATCACTTTGTTATGTAGTCAAGTTAAAACTCGAGACGCTCTTTTAAGGATAGGAACATGAAGGTTAGACATCTTTTCTATTATTTTACTTTGAGATTTGTGTTCATTGGATGCCGATGGAAACATATCGAGGTTAGGCGACTGCAGGCCTGCCAGGTTGCGGCGTTGTGAAACGCTGCTGACTTGCAGAGAGTGTCTCATTCAGCAGCCGCGCGACAAAGTAGCGGCTGCGATAGGAATCTGTTGAGCCGACTAACGCACGCTGAGGCACAAGGCCGCTGGTGAGAGGGCGGCAGCTCGCGATCCAGTGCGGCTGCCGTGGGCCAGGCTGGGTGGCTGCAGCCCGCCGCAAAGTGGCTGCTCCCCCAGCCACGCCGGAGCAGGATCTACCGTCCGTGCGTACAGCGACGCCAGGAAATCTCGCGATAATTACTCAGTTCCTTCATGCTATTGGTAAGATGTACCCAGCGGACAGAGTGGTCCAAGATATCCAAGACGCTCTCCTTGTCTTGCAAAGTCAGGAGAAGGAAGCAATTTTTGGCTGGGTTCCGGGACACACAGCGACCGGGGAAATGAACCAGCCGATGCGGCTGTCGAGGAGGCTCGCTCCCTCCCATCTCCTGGTCGCTGTTCAGTCCACGTGCAGGCAATAGCCAGGTGTTGGTGTGGGAGGCCCAGTGTGAGCCACAATAAGAAGCGGTCGCCGAATTAACATTAAATACTGGCCTGGTGTCATTCAGAAAGTACATCTACGTAACTACTCTGCAACTGAAAACACAGTGCAACCGCTACGTACCTTCCTAATAAGGCTGAGAGTAGGAAGTTACCCCTCGACACACGGCTTTTGCTTACTACGGGACCACCCACCAAGTGTGTCAAGGTTGCGGAACACGGGTATCGATAAAGCAACTATTAACTAAGTGTGTTTTATCTGTCGATCTAAGAGCAGATCTGTGACTCCGCCTCCCACAGGCAATGCTTCGTATTTTAAATGCCAATAAGACGAGTGTGTACATGTTTCTATGTTTTGCGTGTTGCTAGGACGCCTTTCTAATACAGTGGGTGTGATATTTTAGCGTGTTGCTGAATGTGTATGTTACCATTAATTTTAAATAGTTATCTAACTAATTGCCACCTTTTAGATGTATCAGCCCTGGTATTTTACGACTGACTTAAGTGTGTGGCAGAGTGTTCATTGAACCACTTCCAGTTTCTCTAACGTTCCGCTCTCGAACAGCGCGCGCGAGAGAGGAATACTTAAATCTTCCCGTGCGAGCTCTGATTTCTCTTATGTTATTAACTTGATCACTTCTCCCTACGTTGATAGGCATCAACAAAATATTTGCGCTTTCGGAGGAAAAAGCTGCTGTTTGAAACTTCGTGAGAGGATCTTGGTGCAACGAAGATGTTTTCATGATTGCCACCCTAACTTGTGTATCATATTCGTGTCACTCTCTCCACTTTTCGCGATGGTACAAAACGAGCCGCCCTTCTTTGAACTTTTTCGATGTCCTCCGTCAGTTCTGTCGGATTCGGATCCCACACCGCACAGCAGTACTCCAGAAGAGGGCGGACAAGCGTAGTGAAAAAAGACCTGTTACCTTTTCTACGTGTTCTGTCAATGAATCACATGTACGTGGGCGGCAACAAAATGTTTTCACACTACATCTACATCTACATCTATACTCCGCGAGCCACCTTACGGTGTGTGGCGGAGGGTACTTATTGTACCACTATCTGATCCCCCCTTCCCTGTTCCATTCACGAATTGTGCGTGGAAAGAACGACTGCTTGTAAGTCTCCGTATTTGCTCTAATTTCTCGGATCTTTTCGTTGTGATCATTACGCGAGATATATGTGGGCGGTAGTAATATGTTGCCCATCTCTTCCCGGAATGTGCTCTCTCGTAATTTCGATAATAAACCTCTCCGTATTGCGTAACGCCTTTCTTGAAGTGTCCGCCACTGGAGCTTGTTCAGCATCTCCGTAACGCTCTCGCGCTGACTAAATGTCCCTATGACGAATCGCGCTGCTTTTCGCTGGATCATGTCTATCTCTTCTATTAATCCAACCTGGTAAGGGTCCCATACTGATGAGCAATACTCAAGAATCGGACGAACAAGCGTTTTGTAAGCTACTTCTTTCGTCGATGAGTCACATTTTCTTAGAATTCTTCCTATGAATCTCAACCTGGCGCCTGCTTTTCCCACTATTTGTTTTATGTGATCATTCCACTTCAGATCGCTCCGGATAGTAACTCCTAAGTATTTTACGGTCGTTACCGCTTCCAATGATTTACCACCTATGGCATAATCGTACTGGAATGGATTTCTGCCCCTATGTATGCGCATTATATTACATTTATCTACGTTTAGGGAAAGCTGCCAGCTGTCGCACCATGCATTAATCCTCTGCAGGTCCTCCTGGAGTACGTACGAGTCTTCTGATGTTGCTACTTTCTTGTAGACAACCGTGTCATCTGCAAATAGCCTCACGGAGCTACCGATGTTGTCAACTAAGTCATTTATGTATATTGTAAACAATAAAGGTCCTATCACGCTTCCCTGCGGTACTCCCGAAATTACCTCTACATCTGCAGATTTTGAACCGTTAAGAATGACATGTTGTGTTCTTTCTTCTAGGAAATCCTGAATCCAGTCACAAACCTGGTCCGATATTCCGTAAGCTCGTATTTTTTTCACTAAACGTAAGTGCGGAACCGTATCAAATGCCTTCCTGAAGTCCAGGAATACGGCATCAATCTGCTCGCCAGTGTCTACGGCACTGTGAATTTCTTGGGCAAATAGGGCGAGCTGAGTTTCACATGATCTCTGTTTGCGGAATCCATGTTGGTTATGATGAAGGAGATTTGTATTATCTAAGAACGTCATAATACGAGAACACAAAACATGTTCCATTATTCTACAACAGATTGACGTAAGCGAAATAGGCCTATAATTATTCGCATCTGATTTATGACCCTTCTTGAAAATGGGAACGACCTGCGCTTTCTTCCAGTCGCTAGGTACTTTACGTTCTTCCAGCGATCTACGATAAATTGCTGATAGAAAGGGGGCAAGTTCTTTAGCATAATCACTGTAGAATCTTAAGGGTATCTCGTCTGGTCCGGATGCTTTTCCGCTACTAAGTGATAGCAGTTGTTTTTCAATTCCGATATCGTTTATTTCAATATTTTCCATTTTGGCGTCCGTGCGACGGCTGAAGTCAGGGACCGTGTTACGATTTTCCGCAGTGAAACAGTTTCGGAACACTGAATTCAGTATTTCTGCCTTTCTTCGGTCGTCCTCTGTTTCGGTGCCATCGTGGTCAACGAGTGACTGAATAGGGGATTTAGATCCGCTTACCGATTTTACATATGACCAAAACTTTTTAGGGTTCTTGTTTAGATTGTTTGCCAATGTTTTATGTTCGAATTCGTTGAATGCTTCTCTCATTGCTCTCTTTACGCTCTTTTTCGCTTCGTTCAGCTTTTCCTTATCAGCTATGATTCGACTACTCTTAAACCTATGATGAAGCTTTCTTTGTTTCCGTAGTACCTTTCGTACATGATTGTTATACCACGGTGGATCTTTCCCCTCGCTTTGGACCTTAGTCGGTACGAACTTATCTAAGGCGTACTGGACGATGTTTCTGAATTTTTTCCATTTATGTTCCACATCCTCTTCCTCAGAAATGAACGTTTGATGGTGGTCACTCAGATATTCTGCGATTTGTGCCCTATCACTCTTGTTAAGCAAATATATTTTCCTTCCTTTCTTGGCATTTCTTATTACACTTGTAGTCATTGATGCAACCACTGACTTATGATCACTGATACCCTCTTCTACATTCACGGAGTCGAAAAGTTCCGGTCTATTTGTTGCTATGAGGTCTAAAACGTTAGCTTCACGAGTTGGTTCTCTAACTATCTGCTCGAAGTAATTCTCGGACAAGGCAGTCAGGATAATGTCACAAGAGTCTCTGTCCCTGGCTCCAGTTCTGATTGTGTGACTATCCCATTCTATACCTGGTAGATTGAAGTCTCCCCCTATTACAATAGTATGATCACGAAACTTCTTCACGACGTTCTGCAGGTTCTCTCTGAGGCGCTCAACTACTACGGTTGCTGATGCAGGTGGTCTATAGAAGCATCCGACTATCATATCTGACCCACCTTTGATACTTAACTTAACCCAGATTATTTCACATTCGCATTCGCTAATAACTTCACTGGATATTATTGAATTCTTTACTGCTATAAATACTCCTCCACCATTGGCGTTTATCCTATCCTTGCGGTATATATTCCATTCTGTGTCTAGGATTTCGTTACTGTTCACTTCCGGTTTTAACCAACTTTCCGTTCCTAATACTATATGCGCACTATTTCCTTCAATAAGAGATACTAATTCAGGAACCTTGCCCTGGATACTCCTGCAGTTTACCAATATTACGTTAACTTTTCCTGTTTTTGGTCTCCGAGGACGGACATTCTTTATAAACGATGATAATGTCCTCTCTGGTAAGCCGTCAGGTATTTTATCGTTTCGCCCAAGGGGGGGTCCCTCTAACCTAAAAAACCCCCGTGTGCACGCCACACGTACTCTGCTACCCTAGTAGCTGCTTCCGGTGTGTAGTGCACGCCTGACCTGTCTAGGGGGGCCCTACAGTTCTCCACCCAATAACGGAGGTCGATGAATTTGCAACCATTATAGTCGCAGAGTCGTCTGAGCCTCTGGTTTAGACCCTCCACACGGCTCCAAACCAGAGGACCGCGATCGACTCTGGGCACTATGCTGCAGATATTAAGCTCAGCTTGCACTCCGCGTGCGATGCTGGTTGTCTTCACCAAATCAGCCAGCCGCCGGAAGGAACCAAGGATGGCCTCAGAACCCAAGCGGCAGGCGTCATTCGTTCCGACATGTGCTACTATCTGCAGCCGGTCACACCCAGTGCGTTCAATAGCTGCCGGAAGGGCCTCCTCCACATTACGGACGAGACCCCCGGCAAGCACACCGAGTGCACACTGGCATTCTTCCCCGACCTACCCGCTATTTTCCTGAGGGGCTCCATAACCCGCCTAACGTTGGAGCTCCCTATAACTAATAGGCCCGCCCTCTGTGACTGTCGGGACCTTGCCGGAGAATCGGCCACTGGCCCAACAGGCGAGGCACCCTGTGGTGGCTCGGAAACGATGTCATCACCACTAGGAAGCACCCCGTACCTGTTGGAAAGGGGTAAGGCAGCTGCCACGCGGCCAGATCCCACCTTCGCCTTTCGGCCAGGCACGCGCGAGCCCACCACTGTCCGCCATTCACCCTGGAGTGATGGCTGACCGGTAAGATGCTCACTGCCGGAAGACGCAGCGACATCAGGGGTTCCATGTGATTCCAAGGCCACCGAAGTAGGCATAGGTCTCACCACAGTTGCCCCAACGCCACTACGAGCCGACGCCTGCGCCTCGAGCTCGATGAGCCTAACAGACAAAGCCTCCACCTGCCCCCGAAGAGTGGCCAATTCTCCTTGCGTCCGCTCACAACAACCACAGTCCCTACACATGACTATGTTTACCCTACTCTATACGGTGACAAATTCCCAAGATAATCTTCTGATGAGCTACTCTGATAATCAAGAAACACTCACTGAAATACGAGACGCGAAAACTACGCTAGGTTTTCCCAGAAAAACTATTTAAAAGCTAAGCGCAGCAAATAAGTACAAAAACGCTTTATACAAACAGTACTCGCTGCTGCTGGTGCTGTCGCTCTGGCTGTCACAAGACAACTGCTGATTCAGGTGACTAGTGGCTAACGGCCGCGAAACAAACAAAAGACGGTTTTAGGGCGCTTTCTGTTCTAAACGATCAAGAAAACACTAAGAAATCTAACACGAAAACTACGTAAAGTTTTATCAAGAACTATTAGTTACTATGCAGAGCAGATAAACACAAATAGAATCCCTTCCTTAGTGGAAGGTCGTAAACAAAATGCAAAATAAACGCTTTATACAAACAGTACTCGCTGCTGCTGGTGCTGTCGCTCTGGCTGTCACAAGACACTCTGCGGAGAAACTCGATAACTGAAATTTTATGAGACGGTCCTGCAATAGCGAGAAACGCCCTTGTTTTAATGAATATTACGACAATCCTTGTATCATATCCGTGGCGCTCTTTCCCTTATTTCACGATAATAGAAAACGAGCTACTTCTATGAACTTTTTCGGTGTCCTCCGCCAATTCTAACTGGTGAGGGTCCTGTACCGCACAGCAATACTTCAGCAGAGGACGGTCATACTTAGCGTTGACAGTCTCTGTAGAGGAGGTGTTGCATCTTCTAAATGATCTGCCAGTAAAACGTTGTCTTTGGCTCGTCTGCAACGTCATCTATGTCATCGTTCCAATTTCGGTTATTCGTAATTGTAATCCCCAGGTATTTATCTGAATTGACAGTCTTTAGGTTTGTGCGATTTATCGTGTAATCCAAATTCTACGGATTCCTTTTGTTACTCATGTAGATGACCTTACGCTATTCATTATTTTGGGGCCAATTGCTACTTTTCACACCATATACAAATCTTAACAAATCATATTGCAGTTGCATTTGATCTTTTGATAACTTTACTAGACGTTAAGTAGGTCTTCTGAGATTGTCTCCTAAATCATTTATATAGATTGGGAACAAAAGAATAGACGTCACTTTTGTTTTACTCGATGACTTTCCGTTAGCTAATATCATCTGTGACCTCTCTGACAAGAAATCAGGAATCTAATCGCACAGCTGAGACGATATTCCATAGACACGCAATCTGATTAGAAGCAGCTCATGAGGAGCGGTATCAAAAGCCTAGAAATATGAATTAGAATTATTGATAGCACTCATTACTTCATCAGAATAAAAAGCTATTTGTGTTGCACGCGATCGATATTTTCTGACTTCGTGTTAACTGTGTGTCAACAGATCGTTTAATTCGAGGTAATTCGTAATACTCGAACATAATATATGTTCTAAATCCTATTGCAAATCGATTTCAGTGATGGGTCTGTAATTCAGCGAATTACTCCTATTCCTTTTCTTGCCTATTGGTGTGCCGTGCGCTATTTTCTCGCCTTCAGGTATTGATCTTTCGTCGAGCGAGCCGTTGTACTTGAATGCTAAGTATGGAGCTATTAAGCAAGCATTGGTATACAATCTGGAGCAGAAGACTTGCCTTTTTTAAGTCTAATTCTACGGTATTATTCTCGGGAATTCGAATGCAAAGCATCTCCATATTCATGTACGTTATCTTTCATAACTTGTGTTTCTTTGGTTTCCTGTTCACGCACATGAAATACTCAGTCGCGCTTCTTATGTGCTTTGATTCCGCGTATGTCTATCCTGGAAATAAACAGACCTTGCACCTGAGAAGCTGTTGGTTTCCACGCTGCCGATACTCATGAACTACATGCTCCGTAAAGAGTTTATTTTATTTCCTCGATGAATTATGTTTACGCACATTTGAGGAAGTCACTATTAGAAGGGAAGTGACAAAGAATTTTTTAATATTTCTATCACTTCCGTAAGAATAATTCTGGGGATAAAAGCTTGCTCCTTCGAAACGCGCAAATTTTCGCCCTTTTGTATTGTAAAAGGTGGCTGAGCGTAGATTTTAACAATGGTTTTAACAATTTCTATAAGTGTCAGAACTGGGGGAATTAAGCAAAAAACGAAGGCTTTCAGACATTCTCGGATTTGCAAAGGAGGTATGGCAAGAAAAGAGTGACATACTTTCCGATGAGAAATTCCCCATGATGGCGTTAGCTGCAAGTGTCGTCCTGAAGGTTTGTTTTCTTGGAACAATACTGTCAAAAGTTCTGACGTTGTATTTTTGATATTAAAATAATTCTTAGACTGATTCCGTAACTTTCTCTTTCTGCATTCAGTAGTATGAAATGGGTCACCAGGTCTCAGCTCGCAGGTGCGGGCTTACTTGATTATCTCCTCATCGTGCAAGTGGAATGTTCAATGAACTTCGATACATCGGACCTTATCATTCCATCGGTAGGAACGTTATTCGGCAACCTGGTAACGTAATTCAGATTTCGAGTCTGATCTCACCGTGATAAAGTATGAAAGTGAATGAAGTAAGAGCCCTCCCTCAACTGTATAAAGTTAACGTGATTTAAATTTTGCGGTTGACCAAGCGAGAATTAAATGTGAAAGAGATCGCTGTTGTAACATACATATTGCAGCGTGTTTCGCTGCAATACAGTCCTCCAAGTAACCTTGGAAGTTAGGTTGTGTTTAACTAATTCTTTTTGTTTTTACCAGCAGTTATAAGAAGATTGATTTCAAGGAACCTTGCATCAAGGGCAGTTATGACACTGGACCTCGCCATAGACAGTCGATATCAGATTCATTTTTGCAATGAAGTCAGTGATTTAGAGCAGTGATTCCGAAAAATTTTGAGTCATGTATCTTTCAAGAAAGTACTCTCGCTTCTTGGGACCCTTTTAAATATCGCTTTAAATCCACAACCCGTCTTTTATAGTTACCAGAAAATTGGTTTCGTTGTTTCAATTCTTTCTTCGAAAAGATTTCATTTCTAAATATGATCCTTTATATTTTCAGACATCCGTTTTGGAATTACATAATACCTTATAGCTACACCAGAATATGACATTTGCATCGCCGGTCTAGAATACCACCATGTAAAAACCAATACTCTACCGTCCTAATTCAGACGTAGTGGATGTTAGGGTCTAACAGCCAATGAAACAAGTTTTATCTGGAAAGTTAAAGACCTGTTCTCGAGGTCCAATCCAGTAGATACTTTCAGTCCACCGTTAAAATTACGTTCTGAGCAATTCTGAAAGCCTAACAGCAAATTTTTATAGTAATGACTCCTCGACATTATGTACTGGAACCGTCTATTCACTAACAAAGTACTCCAGTAAGAGAGGTCACATTTCCAACAAAGCTAATATACTAGATAATGTAGCACATATTGTTTAATCTCGAATCTCGAGAATGGAATAAAAGCAGATTTTGACTACTCTAGTGCATATCAGTACGCCCCTTGATGGTTTATGAGTTTTCACGATCCTGTTATTAGTTGCGGTAAAGGCAAGATTTAATCATTCAGATTCTGGATTCTGTGTCTGATGGTCAGGCTGTAGAATGAGAAGAAAATAAGCGCACTTGATTAAAACTGTTCGTCAAATGATAAGTATATTCCAATACATATCTCGTAATCTAAATCCCCGTTTAGAAAGGCTATCGCAACAACAGAGACTTGCCGTGTGACAGTAACGATAAATAAGAATTCCGTGTAGCTAACGGACTGGTATAAGTCTTTCAATTGGACGCCACTTCGTATACTTGTGTGTCTTCAAATTACGCGAGCAATCCTATTGAACGTACATTTTAATATGGAATTCGAACCACGTACCTACCCTGGCGAATCTTCACATCACTTTGGCACGAAGGCTACTTTAAAGAAACACTGAATTAATCCGCAGCCTGACCGGGATTCGATTTCACGACCTTCGGGTCTCCAGGCATGCGCTTCAGCAGTAGACCACTAGGCCCCACACCACATGAAAGTCTGTCTAGGGTTATACCATCGACTGGCCCACTTCCCTCGCCGTTAGCCAAGAGTCATATCCATTTCATTTTAACCAAAGATTTATTTGATGATTTTTTATTTATTTTTCTCATCAGAATTTGATCATTATCTCAGAGACAGCTACCATGGCTAAATATTGTACTGCAATTCAGTAATTAAGTTTTTTTCACCTGGACCCAGACGGGTGAAGGAGTTGGCCAAGATCTATTCAAAGCATCGTCCTGTTTTTTTTTGTTTTTGTTTTTTTTAAAAAAAAGCAGTAGCAAACATTAATCAAGATGTTCAATGGGAATCTGAATCAAATTCTCCAGAATGCAAACTCAATGCTTTAATGATTTCGCCGCCATGCTAGGTAATTTTAGCGATAGTACGAAACGAAAAAGTATTATAGGTGCCACGACAGAGATTCACGAGACAGCTCGAAAATTTATTGTCGTGTCCTCTATTAGGTCTGTACTTGATAACGCACGAAAGAGCGAAAAAGTACTGAATAGTCACTACTGTCTTTCCCACCTGTGAGACATAAGCTAAAGTTTGGCTTACATAATTTTTTTGGAAGTCACAGGGTGTTTCAAAAGTACTTTTACGAGCTTTGCGCGTAGGCTCCTTACACCAAAAAAAGAAAAATATTTTATATAAAAATATGTTTAAAAATCCTTCGTTTTCGAATTATTAATGTAAGTTCACAATTGATGTTACTGGAGTTCATCGACACACAAACTCATAATAAATGAATATCCTTCTCTTGTTTCTAAATACACATGCACTCTTCGAATCATGGACTGTCGCACCCTATCAAATACTCTATGACTGTTTCGAATGGTTTCGCAGGTTTCCATGGCACGTCGATGAAGAGTTCCTGCTTGCCGCTGGTCTGCTGCATAGGCCAGAGATTACAATCCAAAGGACTGAGGTCGGGGAAACGTGCAGACCATGGAACTGGTTCTCCTCTACCTATCCATCTACTATGGTAGATACCAGCCAGTGTATGTCGAACACAGATTTAAATGTGCTGGAGCTCCATCATGCACAAATCATATCTTACTTCTCACGTGCAGGGCCACATCGTCTAGCTAATCTTGGAAGTTGTTCTAAATAAAATCACTGTAGACGGCATTTGTAAGATGTGCTGGGAGAACTTATGGGTCTCCTAGATAACTGCAACTCCAACCTACACTGTAATCTTAAAGTAATGCTGATGTTTTGCCTGTATTGTAGGATGAGGATTGCGAACGGCCCATATGTGTTGGTTGTAGAAATTTGTTATTGCATCTCTTTCAAACAAAACTGAAGAGACAAACAACGGATTGGCGGAATTAAAGTTGTGAGGACGGGGCGTGAGACGTGCTTGGGTAGCTCAGTTGGTAGAGCACTTGCCCGCGAAAGGCAAAGGTCCCGAGTTCGAGTCTCGGTCCGGCACACAGTTTTAATCTGCCAGGAAGTTTTAAGGGATTGGCAGTTTGTGAAACAAACCGTCGGTAGAAGTTCTCCCGTGGTGGATGATGGGCAGGCATAAGGCCCAGCAAACGTTGATATGGGTACATGAACTGCTCGTGAAGTATCCTCCATTCTGGACTTGTCGATGCACCAAATGCCAAACCTATTGTCTTAGCGCTAATATCTGTCGCTTCTTCGAAGGAAGGAAGATTGGAGTCAACGTCCCATCCACGTCGAGGTCCTTGAAGACGGAACACAAGCTCGGATTGTGTCAAGGATGAGAAAGGAAATAAGCTGTGCTCTTTCAAATGAACCCTTCCGCCACTTACCTGGTGCGATTTAGGGAAATCACCGAAAACCTAAATCTGGATGACCGGACGTCGGTTTGAACCGTCGTCCTCCCATATGCGTGTCCAGTGTGCTAACCACTGCGCCACTTCTCTCCATGTGCCTCTTCGGCAGCCCGTAGTACGTGCTCTTCCTGGTAGGGCGTACGAGCAACATGTGGTCTTCCTTGATCCATAGTCTGTGATGCTACGGATCTCGTCTTTGCTACGCTACGATACTCAGCAGCGAAGGTTGGATGACTCGGCTGTTTCTGTTTGGAAACGCTGTGTGATACAGGGGCACAGCTTCGTCTCCATAAGCATTCGCTCAGCCATTCGCGCAACCATTCACGCATTTCTACGCGCTAACTAGATGAATACCCTGTCGTGTTTGACGGACACTTTGAAGACAGACGGAAGACGAATATAAACAAGTCTCCCTGGAAACATAGCTCCATCCAGAATACAGTGAGACAAATGGATGAACAGATATGTTTTGGGCTGTACCTAGAAAACCGTTGAAGGTCAGCTTTCATTAATAACTCGAAAATTAAGGATTTTTCGGACATATGCTTATATGGTTTTTTTTTTGCTTGGTGTGAGGAACTTGATCCTACAGTTTGCAAAAGTATTCTTAAAACGGCTTTTATAATTTGAATATCATTACAAAATGGTTATTCTGTTTCTGTTTTGTGCGAACGAGATTAGATCGGAGCAAAGCGCCTCCGTGTACTTGGTTTGGAGCTGCCCATCGCCGCGACGGTCAGAGAAAACATTTAGCCGACGGCCAGTTACCGCGAGAAGATATCGCCGTTTCGTCCTTATTCCCTGCGATCATTATTTAAACACTGTGACTGTAAAACAAAGAAAAAAATATTGAGAATGGCTTGTAGTAAGAATGTTATACTAGTTTGTCGACTTTTGTTTCCCCTTCGATAAGGAAGTTTGTCATATGATTTGACGTGGACCACGACAGCAACATATTGGTAATTGTCTTTAAATCTTCAAAGATTAAAATAAATATTTTATTCATGGAAGTGATGAAGTTATGACGTATGCAGAATATATTTTGTCAAAGTAACCAATTTTCGTTGAATATCGTAAAAACGCAAAGGGTAAACGCCCCTTTTTAAAGTCACAAGATCAAAGGTAATTTGTGGACCTTCGTCGTTGGCGAAATATCTCAGGTATAAGATAATCACTAATATTATATAACTGTAAAAAATAAGGAAAAGTGTTATAGCACTGCTGAAAGTACCAAAAATAATAAAAAAGTTAATTCAAGTAATTATTTACGCTGAACGACATCTCAGGCGTTGATTATACAACATATGCCTGTTTAAAGCTGTAGCAACGGGATACACAGCAAGTTAAGAACAGCTTTCTACAACGTCGACATATAATTTGTCATATTATATGGAGATTTATTTTAAAAACTTCACCTAGAAGAACCTGCGCACCTGCATTAAAAATTTTCTCTCTCTCTCTCATGTGACCTGTAATAGCTATAATTATTATTCTGAAAATGATGTAAATACTGACTAATGTTGTTTAGTATACCTTACTCAGTCACAAGTAGAAATAACTGCAATTATACCGGTTACACACTATATGTACTCTCTACGACAAAAAACGACACACCACGGAGGAATTATCCAAATGTGACGGGAATCGGCAGGTGTGACGTGCATCTACATACAAAAATGATTAAAATTAAAGAAAAATTGGATGATTTATTCAAAAGAAAGAGCTTCGTAAATTGAGTAAATCAATAATGCATTGCTCAACCTCTGGTCCTTATGCAAACAATTATTCGGCTTCACACTGAGTGATAGGGTTGTTGAATGCCCTCCTGAGGGATATAGTGCCAAATTCTCTCCATTTTGCGCGTTAGGTCGTCAAAATACCGAACTGGATGGAGAGCGCTTCCCACAATGCTCCAAACGTTCTCTGTTGCTATAGAGTTTAGTGTGGGACATATCTGATTAAATATTAAAGCTGAGGATACACAAGCAGTTTCAGACAATTTGGCGAGGCTAAGAATCGATGGAAAGCACGGAAGAGGAGGGAAGAGAGAGAAATTGGCGTATGCACTGTGGCTGTGAAAAGCCAAAACAGTTCAATGTAACTGCTCAGGTTCCCAAAGTCTCTTTTTGAGAAACTGCCTGAGGTGATATTTAAACTTCTATCAACGACAGAAGATTCCTCACAGCTGGCAGCACTGTTGCGGCTTACAACCACGGAATGCAAAACGCGGCCACACCTTTGACAGGAACCCTAATTCAGGCGTTGCCACAGAAACTTAAAGAAGATTATGTTACGTGTTTGGTTGCTGTAGATACTCAAAGTAGCTGTGCCAAAACAAACAAGATGAAATAGCCGCTATCTGGAAACAGCTAGAAGCTGCGCTGGTGACAGGCTTCCGGCTGATGCCCTGAACTGCCAGTATGTCCTGTCCGAGGTGTGGAGGAGGCTCTGACAGACACTACTACATCCACATGGATACTCCGCATATCACACTTAAGTGCCTGGCAGAGGGTTCATCGAACCACCTTCACAATGATTCTCTATTATTCCAATTTCGAATAGCACGCGGAAAAAACGAACATCTGTATCTTACCTTGCGAGCTCTGATTTTCGTTATTTTATTATGATGATTGTTTCTTCCTATATAGGTCGATGTCAACAAAATATTTTCGCATTCGGAGAACAAAGTTGGTACTGAAATTTTGTGAGAAGATTCCGCCGCAACGAAAAACGCCTTTGGTTCAAAGATGTCCACCCCAAATCCTGTATCACGTCAGCGACACTCTCTCTCCTATTTCGCGATAAGACAATAGGTGCTGCTATCCTATGAACGTTGTCGATGTACTCTGTTAATCCCATCTGGTAAGGCTCCCAAATCAAATGGTTCAAATAGCTCTGAGCACTATGGGACTTAACTGCTGAGGTCATCAGTCCCCTAGAACTTAGAACTACTTAAACCTAACTAACCTAAGGACATCACACACATCCATGCCCGAGGCAGGATTCGAACCTGCGACCGGAGCGGTCGCGCGGTTCCAGTCTGTAGCGCCTAGAACCGCTCGGCCACACCGGCCAGCTAAGGATCCCAGACCACGCAGCAGTACTCCACAAGAGGACGGGCTAGCGTAGTGTAGATCTGTTGCAGTCTTTGGTTCGCTTCCCCACAACATTCTCTGTGTGTCCTTTCCTATTTAAGTTGTTCGTAAATGTAATACCTGGGCATTTAGTTGAATTTACCGCCTTTAGATTTGACTTATTTATCGTGTAACCGAAGTTTAGCGGATATCTTTTAGCACTTGGATGACCTCACACTTTTCCTTATTTAGAATCAATTGCCAATTTTCGCACCATACAGGTATCTTTTCTAAATCGTTTTGCAATTTGATTTGATCTTCTCATGATTTTATTAGACGATCAACGAGAGCATCGTCTGCAACTTAAAACGGCTGATCAGATTGTCTCCTAAATGGAAAAGCAGAGAGCCTATAACACTACCTTGGGGAACGCCAGAAGTCACTTCTGTTTTAATCGATGACTTTCCCTCAATTTTTCCGAACTGTGACCTCTCTGACAGGAAACCACGAATTCAGTCACATGACTGAGACTATATTCCATAAGCACGCAATTCCACTACAAGCCGCTTGTGGAATACAATGTCAAAAGCCCTCTGGAAATCTAGAAATACAGAATAAATTTAAAAACCCATGTCAATAACATTTAAGACTTCCTGTGAGTAAAGACCTAGTTGTGTTTCACAAGAACGATGTTTTTTAAATCCTTGTTGGCTGTATGTCAATAGAATGTTGTCTTCGAGTAATTCACAATGTTTGAATATAATATATGTTCCAAATTCCTGCTGCATATCAACGTTAATGATATGGGCCTGTAATATAGTGGATTACTCCTACTGCCTTTCTTGAATATTGGTGCGATCTGTGCAACTTTCCAGTCTTTGGGTACGGATATTTCGTCGAACAAGCGATTGTACATGATTGGATCAGCATACTCTGAAAGTAGCCTAATTGGTATACAGTCTGGACCGGAAGACACGCTTTTATTAATTGTTTTAAGTTGCTTCATTACACCAAGGATATCATTTCTCAGTTACTCATGTTGGCAGCTGTTCTTGATTCGAATTCTGGAATATTTGCTTCGTCTTCTTTGGTGAAGGAATTTCGGAAGGCTGAGTTAAGTAACTCTGCTTTGGCAGCAAATTCGTCGATAGTATTTACATTGCTATCGCGCAGAGAAGGCATTGGTTGTGTCTTGCCGCTAGCATATTTTACATACGACCAGAATCTCTTTGGATTTTCTGCCAGATTTCGAAACAAAGTTTCGCCGTGGAAACTGTTATAAACATCTTGCACTGAAGTCCGCGATAAATTTCGAGCTTCTGTAAATGATTGCTAATCTTGGAGATTTTGCGTTCGTTTAAGATTGGCACGCTTTTTCGTTGTTTCTGCAACAGTGTTCAGTGTTCTGACGTGTTTTGTGTACCAAGGGAGATGAGCTCCATCGTTTGTTAATGTATTTGGTATAAATCTCTCAACTGCTCTCGATACTATATCTTTGAGTTCAAGCCACATCGAGTCTACACTTACATTGCTAATTAGGAAGGCGTGTGCGATTGTCTCTCAGGAAGGCGTCGAATGAATTTTTATCTGTTCTTTTTTTGAATATGTATATTAATCGTTTATTTTTGGAGGATTTGGGGATTACAATGTTGAGTATCGCTATGACAAGTCCGCAGCTCGTGGTCTAGTGGCTAGCGTTGCTGCCTCTGGATCACGGGATCCTGGTTTCGATTCCCGGCCGGGTTTGGGATTTTCTCTGCCCGGGGACTGGGTGTTTGTTTTGTCCTCATCATATCACCATCATCATTCGTGACAAAGGATAGATTGGACTATGTAAAAAAATTGGACTGACTAATAATTGGGACTTTGTACGGGCGCTGATGACTGTGCAGTTGAGCGCCCCATAAACCAATCATCATCTCGCTATGACAACTCGGTGTTCACTAACCCCTATATCGGTTTTGATGCTCTTTATTATCTCAGGATTATTTGTTGCCAAGAAGTTAAGGGTGTTTTCTCAACCGTTTACTTTTCGTGTGGTCTCATGAACTAACAGCTCGAAATAATTGTCAGCGAATGAGTTCAGCACAATTTCGGATGATGCTATATACGTTCCTCCAGATTTTCATATGAATTTTCGCCAACATATCGAGGATAAATTAAAGTCGCCACCAACTACAGTTGTCGGGTACATGTTTGAAATTAAACTCAAGTTTTCTTTGAACTTTTCAGGAAATATATGATCTGAGTTTATAGGTCGGTAAAAGGATCCAATCATTATTTTATTCCGGTTTCCAAGAATGACTTCTGCCCATACTGACTCATAGGACCTATCTACTTGCCAAGAATAAATTCTGCCCATACTAACTCATAGGAACTATCTACTTAAATTTCGCTACAAGTAAAGTGCTTCTAACAGCGACAAACATGACACCGCCAACTGCATTTAGCCTATCCTTTCTGAACACCAGAAGGTTCTTTGCAAAAACATCCAGCTTTAGCCAACTTTCAGTGTCTGCAACGATTTGAGAATCGGCGCTTTCTATTAACATTTGGAGCATTTGTGCTGTCCCAACACAGCTACGACAGTGTACAACTGTTATCCTGATGTATTCTGGTTCTACGTTCTTTTTGTGTTCGACCTGCACCTTTTGAGAATGAAGCCCTTTTTGTGTTACCCCGAGGTCCTCTTCCCTAAAAAAAAAAAAAAAAAAAAAAAAAAAAAAAAAAAAAAAAAAAAAAAAAAAAAAAAACAGTCCACGACACACAAACCACGCCACGCCACAAAGTGTAACCGCCTCCTGCGTTTAGGGGACTCCTGACCTACACAGCGGAACCCGAAACCTATAGTGCAAGTCGAGGAATCTGCAACCGACATGGTTGCATAACCGTCTGAGCCTCTGTTTCAGACCCTCCACTCGGCTGTGTACCAGAGGTCCGATATCGGACCTCTCGACTGCAAATGGTGAGCTCTGCTTTCGTCTCACTAGCAAGACTGGCAGCCTTTACCAGTTCTGTCAGCAGCTCGAAATCAGAGAGAATCTCTTCTGATTCAAAGCGACACACATCACTGGTGCTGACGTGTGACGCGACACGCAATCGGCTGCATCTTGTGCTCTTCATGACATCCGAAAGGACCTGTTCCTTGTTTGGAATGACTTCACACAGTATGCACACGAAGGTTCGATTTCTTCTCCTCCTTGGCAGCCATGTTCCAAGGGGCTGTATAAAGTGCCTAATATTGGAGATCCCAACTACCAACAATTCCACCCGCTGTGACTGGCCGGGCATAGCAGGCTGAGAGGTTTCCTCTGAAACAGGACAAGCGACTGCATCTGGCTGAGGGACAGTGTCAGCCACAGACAACACTTGGATCCTGTCTGTCAGACTGACCAGGGAGATCTTACGTGCTGCCCACTGGGAAGTGTTTCGCTTCTTGCCATGCCCCGATGTGACCTACTCGACCACAGGTGGGGGGTAAACCTCAGTGCGAGCAGTAACTTGGCTGGCCACCGATGCGGACCAATCGGCAGACTCAGACGTGCTCGACGTCTCTTGGATATCCACGGCTGGCCCACAACAGTGATGCCTATCCACAGCTGCTTCATGCTGTGTAACCGAAGCTGGAGCTGGAGCAAAGTGTCACCAACTCGGTTCGCGTCCTACACAGTCAGAGAGCGTTACTGGCAGACCGCTTCAGAGACAAATTGTAGATCATCACGAGTAAGTCTCCCGATCATGCTGTTGTGTGGGAGACTCACCTAAGCAGTCGTCTTCTGCTGTGCTCCTTCCACCTATTTCTGGTATTCGTTGTCGAATGCTCCTTTTGAAACTCTCGACAAACTGGTTGTTTCAACTTTTAGGGTCCGGTTCCTTAATTTCCTACCTTTCTGCAATTTCTACAGTTTTAACCCGCATTTCTGTTTTTTTCTTTTTCCAGTTCATATCACGAATCCACGCTGCGTCGGAATTTAAGTATAGATTTGGTAATTTTAATGGCAGAGGGTGGCCGGATGCCCTTCCTGTCGCCACCCGTTGCCAATAGGGATGGGAAAAACCGACAGGTTATGATAGATACCGGTATTTTAGTTCTGAATAACCGGTATTTTTCGGTATTTGTTTGGTCTCGGTTGTAATAGGTGTCTTTTACTTTCTACTTATAATCGAGTAGAACAACCGAAGTATCAACTAGTCATAGCAGTAGGCTAAAATTTATCGGTTTTAAATAAATATTTTTTTTAAAAAAGGGTGATATTTATTCATAAAAATAGCTTTGGTTTTAAATATGGCATTAGTTCATAGAATTGGAAAACCTGTCAGCGCTATTTCAATGACAACGCCTACAGAAACGAGCAACAAACATGTAGCATAAGAATTGGTACACCGCTGCTGAGACAATAAATTCCCTGTTGCTACGTGTGTTGGGGATTAACGTATGTGTGTACATGTTGTATGTAAGACTTCCCCCCACCTGTTCTATACGGTAGTTTCTCGCTGTCATCGCCGGACATCCACTGTATTGCAGAATGGCATCAACCCTAGTTTGGAAATATTTTTACTAAGTGATATAGCAATGAAGTATAATACTCCATTTGCTTTAAAAGGTTAAAAACTTGTCTGCCATTCCTATGAAATAATAAAAGAGGAAGCAAATTACGGTAACAGTAATGAATTAAAAACTTAACAAACGATTCATAGAAAGTAGCCGATTTGCTGCCTTTGTTCACGTAATACGCCTTTATCTGCTTGTAGCCCTTGAAAACGGACAAGTTTACAAGAAAAATGGAGTTCTTCAACCTCAGTTTCCACCCTTCAGCACTCACTTTTCTTAATGCCCAAACAGTGGTGTGATCCAGATTACAACACGATTTTTGAACCAAGGTTCAAAAAATTAGAATCAGTAGGAGAATACTGGCGATTTTTTGCAATGTTCACCCACTTATCACATTTCCAGAAAATCAGCGAACGTTGGATGGACTAAGTTTTCTTTTATTTGCCTATTTCTTTTAATATTTCGATACTATGTATTTTGAAACTAAGTAGGTCAAAATTTTTGATCTTTGTTCGATTTATATGTTTATGACAGAAAATAATAGGAAACTGAAAATCAGTTATTTCAGAAACTCGTTCGTTTGAGCGGCTTTAACAATCACTGGCGTGGAAAGAAACCGAATTACCGTGTACTGGTTGTTTCAGAGCCGCCGTTCTCGCCCACCCTGACACCACAGCCCCTTCCCCCTCTCCCAGGGAAAAGAATTTGTGTACCTCATCTGTCTGCATCGACTGTAGATCTCATGTTCAGATGTGGCCACTCACTGTAAGTGTAACTGAGGCGGAAAGTGGGTGCCATGCCGTCATTTACCTAGATGGGTGTAGAAAACTTCCAAAAAGTATATGCAGGCTGACCAGTTCACCATCCCCCGTCGTTAATCCGTGGGCGGGTGCGGGACTGTCTCGCTTCCCCGTGTCCCGGAAGCAGCGCGTCAGCGCTCTCGGCTTCCTGGCCGGCTATCTCTTTCATACCATCATACAGTTTTATCTGAAAACAGTTTAAAAAAAAAAGAATCGGGAGGGGAACACTACTGATTCTTCACAACTCACCGTCTCACCGTATGGTGGCTTGCAGAATACAGCAGTAGACGTGCATCTAGACTGATGTTAATATATATATGCTCTGCTGGCTGGTAGGCCAAGTAAGAAGAGTTCCCGCCCTGCTGAAAAGAGTGCTCGATCTGACTGATCATGACGAAATTCCCGACTTGTATAACTGGACATTAGTGTCAGAAGAGTACGGAATGAAAAGCGTGGCTGTGGCTTTTTCATGTTCTCTGAAGGTATCGGTAATTAATTCGGAACACCCATGATCGCATTTTCAACCCCTGCACCTAACCATTGTTCGTCCACTTGCCTGTCTCAAGACCCATGACCCTAAATATGTCACAACAGGCATACGATTGTAGGCAATGTAGCATAAGAAGCATGTCACTCTGGCAGAAGAACCTCTCCTATATTTTCTCTTCATTGATAGATATATATGGCCAACGGCCTTGCCGCAGTGGTAGCACCGGTTCCCGTCAGAACACCGAAGTCGAGCGCTGTCGGGCTGGGCTAGCACTTGGATGGGTGAACATCCGATCTGCCGAGCGCTGTTGGCAAGCGGGGTGCACTCAGCCCCTGTGAAACAAACTGAGGAACTACTTGGTTGAGAAGTAGCGTCTCCGGCGGAAACTGACATACGGCCGGGAGAGCGGTGTGCCCCTCCATATCCGCATCCAATGACGCCTGTGGGCTGAGGATGACACGGCGGCCGGTCGGTACCGTTGGGCCTTCATGGCCTGTTCGGGAGGAGTTGAGATTAGTTTTAGATATATATGTATTGAGCAGATTGTTCTTCTTGTACAAATACCTTATTTAATGGTTGACACTGCAAACGATGTGAGTTGAAGATCATCAGTAGCTTCGTGTATTGTGTACGGCTTGTATTGAAAAAGAAGTTTCTACATCTGGATCCTCACAGAATGAAAAGCGCTTCAGCACATTGTTGAACCTATATTTCGAAACGATAAGCTCCGACCATTAGCTGCCCAGATTGCCGAAACCTTCTTTAGTGTGCTGCTTATATAAATCCTTGGGTTGCTCGCATATTGCACCGATACTTGTTTGTCCTCAACTATAAATGCGCGCGATATAGACAATTAACAACTGACCTAACGAACCTGCTGCGTTACAGATGTTGATCGAAACAGTATGGCAGTAAATACATCAGAAACACAGTTAAATGTAAATGGACCTAAGTGCTGTGCTAGATATCGAGACAAGATACTCCATAATGTACAATCTAGAGTCCCTTAATTAGCTTAATGATGCCCACTCCCTACAAGTGGCTATAACAACGCCTGGACGTACACACATGTCACGTGATTTACACTGGGAAGGGGGCATTAAGGAAACTGAGGGACTAATCTGTGGATTCCGCTACGTGTTATCACAAGTAAAAAGGAAGCGACTCACTTGGCCTCTCTAAACGATTATCAGCCCTATTGGGCTGATAGAGGTAGTATTTTTGAAGTGGCATAGAGTGTTAACTGTTCGCATACATCTGTGGTTGAAATAATGTTCGTGGAACTGGGAGATCGACAAGTGTAAGTCATACCCGCAGTGAAAGTCAGTTCCGATGCTGCAGAAACGCCAAGAGACGTGCTACAGTAGCAGACGAAAGGCAAAATGAACGTTAATAGTTACTGGAAGTGCAAGAATGCCCAGCTGTACGAGCTTGGATAATGAAATTAACTACGGTCACTTCGCATAAAAAGGTTTAGAGATCTCACGATCTAGGCTTTCATGAGCGTTGTTTTGTTTTCCTTGTGATGTCCAGTTACTGTGGTTTTAACTTTGGCCCGAAACTACTGCGTATTTGAAACCACAAAAAAAGTTACTGCTATAGGATGAACAGAGGCAACGTTGTCGTTGTTGTAATTTTCAGTCCGAAAAGTGTAGTGAGGCAGTTCTCCACCCTAGTGCGAATCTCTTCACCTCTGCATAACTACCGCAACGTATATTCCTTTGAATCTGGTTACTATACTGGAGCCTGGTCTTTCTCTACAATTTTCACCCTTCTCTCTTCCCCCGCCCACCAACTTCCCTCCACTGTCAGCTTAACTATTCTTTGAAGCCTCTTTGTCAAGTTGTGACATATAGGTTTTCCCTCACCAGCTCGCCTCAGAATATTTCATTAGTTATCCGATCTGCCCAGGTAATCTTCAGCGTTCTCCTCTAACACAGTATTTCGAAAACTTCGATTATCTTCTTGTCTGTAATGCTCATGGTCCACGTTTCACAAGTCTACGTTGCAGAAACAACTACTTTTAAAATTATTTTTTTGTCTTCATCTATCTACATTTACACGATTACTCTTCAATTCATATTTAATTGAATGGCAGAAGGTTCGTCGAACCACTTTCAAGCTATTTCTCTACAGTTCCACTCCCGAATGGCTCGCGGGATAAACGAGAACTTAAAACCTTGCTGAGCGACCTCTGATTTCTCTTATTTTATCATGATAATCAGTTCTTCCTATGTAGGTGGGCGCCAACAGAATATATTTTCGAAATCGGAAGAGAAAGTTGGTGACTGAAATTTCATGAGAAAATTCTGTCACATTAGCGATAAAAAATTAAAAAAACGCATTTTCTTATTTGACTTTTGAAATTCCTGATACAACACTCACGGTAATCGTGTGACCTTACCAAGACTTCACGACTTAGTAAGTTATCTATCAGATGCTATGCATCGTAAGATGCGTTGTACATTTCCCCGCAGTCTCTTGTTAACGAATAAAGTTATTTCGAAAATGTTTTTCCCCCACTTCAAGAGCTCAATGAACATAATCTGGGGACAGGAAGTAATAAATTTTACAGATCCTGATTCGGATGAAATGAGGTATGGACGAAATCGGCATCCCACTAAATCGCACTCATTTCAAACTGACAAAATTCGGTCAACCATTTTTTTAAATGTCTTGGCAGGTCTATTAAATGGTATGCCACGCAGCTGTCTGGGCACTATTGACAATTTGATACGAGTGTGCGCATCCTTTGAAAGACGTACGCTGACTTAATTTATATCGGCTGTCCTCTGTAAAGATCAGCCGAATATAACCATATAGTATAATTTCGTCAAAGTCATTTACGATTGCAAGGGACTCCGCAATACAATGCTACCACACAGAATGCCTGACAAAAAATGTTCACAGGGCCAGACGTCAATATGACTTCGTACAAATAGACATGATCGGCCCGTACGTAAATGATTAGAGGTGCAGTTCTCTCTCATACGTAGAATAGCCACCATTGTGCATTAGTGTTGTTCGTGTTTAGTGCTGTTACCACGCCTGGTAGAATCTATAAGGGGCATGAACAGTTTCAGATGTTGAATGATCACTGTGACGTTACGCACTTGTGTGAACAGTGTCACCAGCACCTGACAATGTTCGAACGGAGCCTCAATGTGGTTCTCGATCTGGCAGTATTCAGACCTGCTGGGCTTTCGGATTAGACAGTGGCTCAATGTTGGATTACATAAGAGCATGAGGGTAGGCATACTCGTCGTCCAGTTCCCGGTCGACCACGATAAGTTAGGAGCGCCGTATTGTCCACCGCAACTTCTTTTCATCAGCGCCTACCATCGAGAAAAAGCAGTAGATTCCTCGCAATATTGCATGTCATATCGAACCACTGGTCGGAGACCAGTGGCATCCGAACAACGAAATTACCGTCCCATTTGTAGGCTGTTTTAAACACAAACGGCTGCGTTGTGATGTGACAGAGTAGCTGATGAACAGCGTCGCATTGTGTTTGTCGATAAACCGCGGTAACGTTCTACTTCGTATGACCCATGCCGGCGAGTACGGCAGCAGTGTGAAGAGAGACAAGTTCCTCCAATGTTATGGACAGGCAAAGCGGTGTTTCTTCTGGTGTCACGACGTAGGGCGTCATTGGGAATAATTCCATGATTCCAGGTCACGGCTAGTTATGTTTGAGGAAACGGTGCGTCGTGGACATCCTGCGTCCACACACACACGCGATACCCCTGACCTTTTAAATTGATCTGGGGTGTTACCTTTTTGAGTCGTCACTCTCCTGACTGGTTTAATGCGGCCCCGCCACGAATTCCTCTCCTGTGTCAACCTTTTCCTCTCAGAGTTGTACTGCCAACCTAGGTCCTCAATTGTTTGTTGGTTGCATTCCAGTCTCTGCCTTCCTTACATTTTTTACCCTCTACAGCTCCATCTAGACCGTGGGAGTTATTCCTTCACGTGTTAACATATGCTCTATCACCTTGTACCGTCTTCTTATAATTTTTTCCATATATTCCTTTCCTTGCCGATTCTGCGGAGAACCTCTTCATTTCTCACCTGATCAGTCCTCTTCATATTCTACATTCTTCTGAAGCGCCACACCTCAAATGCTTCGGTTCTCTTCTGTTCTGGTTTTCCCACAGTCTATGTTTCACAATGCTTTGGTCCAAACGGACATTCTCAGAAATTTCTTCCTCAGATTAAGGTCTATGTTTGATACTAATATATTTCTCTTGGCCAGGAATGCCCTTTTTGCCAGTGCTAGTTTGCTTTTCATGTCCTTTTGGCTCCGTCCATCATGGGATATTTTGCTGCCTAGGTTGCAGGATTCCTTAACTTAATCTGCTGCGTGATCACCAAGTCCATATTAAGTTTCTCGCTGTTCTCATTTCTGCTGCTTCTCATTACTCTCGTCTTTCATTGATTTACTCTCAGTCCATATTCTGTTCTCATTAGATTCTTTATTCCATTGAACAGATCCTGCAATTATTCTTCACTGCAATGTCATCAGAGAATCTTATCACTGATATCCCTCACCTTTTTTAATCGCACTCTTTAACCTCTCACGTGACAGTATCGTGGTGTCCGCTTTCATAGGACAGTTCTCTTCCACAAGTATCTCTATAAACTGTGTGCGTCATGTTTAGATACTTCCGTGGCCAGGAAGATCCACAGATCCGTGCCCAATAGAACATGAATGCCACCAGTTCGGAAATGGACTCTGTCCCAAAGATGGAAAGGATCAGATACACCAATCGCAGGCCATTGTACCTCAGGTGAGGATACAATAGCTCTACGACAGCCTTCCCAACCCATTCAGAGGTGGGGTGAACCGTCATATTGGTAAGTGGGCTCACGCTACAAAGTTCTTCGTAAATTTGAGTACATGACATACCCGATCAATCCGGAAGTTTCCTCCTTCCTTCCTCGGTGCGTCGCCATTTTTTTCAAGTGGTGTAGATTTTCGTATCTAAAATTTTGGTTACAAGTTCAGTTTCAAAAACGTCAGGTGAAATTTTAATAAATCAAGGTGTTCGACAAGGGTGCAGTCTATTACCATATATACTGACGACCTAGTTATGAAGTGGAAAGATGAAGTACATTTAGGGAGAAAAGATAATTTACAAAGAGCTGTCATTTTTCGTCATGTAAAGTTTTGATGAAAACGAATTGTAAAATGATTTGTACGAACATTCTGTATGGTACAAAAAGTGTCAGATGACTAAATCATTAAAAGCGTGACGTCATCCACATGAGCAATAAAAGAATCCGCTAAATTTCAATTACACGATTAATCACACAAATCTAAAGGCTGTAAAGTCAGCTAGATACATAGAGATCACAATAACAAATAACTTCAATTGGAACGATCACATAAATAATGTTTTGGGGAAAGCAAACCAATGACTGAGATTTATTGACACAACACTTAGAAAATGTGACAGGTCTACTGAAGAGACGGCTTACACTACACTTGTCCGCTCTCTTCTGGAGTATTGCTCTGCGGCGTGGGATCCGTATCAGATAGGATTGACGGAGGACATCGAAAAACTTCAAAGAATTAAGGGAGAGTGTGCACGAATATGACATACGAACTGGGGTGGCAGTCATTAAAACATAGGAGTTTTTCGCTGTGACAGGACCTTCTCATGAAATTTCAGTTAGCAAATTTCTCCCCAGAGTGTGAAATATTTTCTTGCTGCTCATCTACACACTGAGAAATAATAATAAATAATAAAATAAGGGAAATCAGAATTCGGACGTAAAGATGTAAGTATTTGAGAGTGGAAGGGTAGAGAAGGACCGTAAAAATAGTTCGATGAACCCTCTGCCAGGCACTTAATTATGAATTGCACAGTAATGATGTAGACGTAGATGCGGGTTGAGTGAAAACACAGTGTATTACAACTTAGCTATAATTGCAAATAAGACAAAGATAATGGCTTTCAAAGGAAAGGATCCAGTCCAATCGAAAATAATAATACATTAGAAAATTTTACAACAAGTACCCCACTTCAGAAACCTACGATGTGATATCATTTTTAACTATGACACAGACATTTTGAAGAAGGTTAATAAATATCAAGCTATATGCGGAACAGTTGCAAGAACTTTGGGAAGAAAAACAAGAAAAGAAACGCAAATGAAATTCTATAAAGTTATGGCCGTACCTACTGTTGTATATGGCTCCGAATCATGGACAGTAACAAAAAAGGATAATCACGCACACAAGCAGGAGAAATGAAATTGATGAGATATGTAAGAGGCTGTAATAAAAAGTATAACATAAGGAATGAAACAGTAAATTAATATTTAAAATTCTTTCGGTTACTGAAAAGGTAGAAGAGAATAGAATGAAATGGAAGGATCATGTTGATATAATGACAGAAAACAGGTTACCAGATAAGATAATTACTTATCGCCCGAATGGAAAGAGATAAACAGGTAGACGTCTTAAGAGATGGACAGATGGATGATAGTGGTCGGAAGCAGGAGAATACATCTTATCTTTGGAACGTGTTGATGATGAAATTTTTGTTGTATAGGAGCCTTTCTAGTGTGGGTGCCTGGTCTCCTACCTAGAAAGCCTGCACGGAAATACGGTCCTGAAGCGCTATATATATAAAAGTCAGATGCCGCATCATTGTCACATGGCATTTGGAGTCAATGTATACCGGCGGCTAAATTTCTGAGTACCTGAGAGCTTGAGAGCTCACTCTACTCTACCCTACGGGTCAGAGCCCCTGGTGTAGTTCCCCTGAGAGAACAAGACCGTACACGCTGTCTCCGCTGGTTTACGGGTCGCAATGAGGCCGCGCCGGCGGTCCGGTCTCCCTCGCTCGCGCATGCGCCCGCGCCCGCGAAACAAATGAACGCCCGTTACCTGTCAGCCTAATTTATCTGGCAATAAAGCGCGCCACGTACACGCACATACGGTCGCCAGCCAGCGGCCTACATCGCCACATGGTTCCGTCACCGCAACATTCTCCCGGCCGGCCGACACTTACCCGCGGCTTTTAGAGGTCGTCGTGACTCACAATTATTGACATTTTCAACAATCATTTGTGGGTGATCCATTCTGACCGCGTACCGGACACGAGGAAGTGTCAGCAGGATATAAAGCGGACTCCACGTTTTGCAGGTGGTTCGTATCGCTGCCTGACAATCTCGAGTCGCGTCACCTGTGTAAAATTATACCGGGACTGTTGCTTAAACGAGATCGATGTTATCTGCTGTCTATCACCTAGAGTTAGTGTACTGCTTTATCCTTGATCTATCAAACATAGAGTTGTTCTCTATCAAAATTATGGATAGGTAGGTTTGGTACAGTATATAAACGACGTAGTGAATAGTAGGATTACCCTAAATATTGGTACAAGTCATCAGCTCCCAGTTTTCAGAATGAGATTTTCAGTGTGCAGCGGAATGTGCGCTGATATGAAACTTCCTGGCAGATTAAAAGTGGGTGCCGGACCGAGACTCGAACTCGGGACCTTTGCCTTACGCGGGCAAGTGAGACGAGGTACTGGCGGAAGTAAAGCTGTGAGGACGGGGCGTCAGTCGTGCGTGGGTAGCTCAGATGGTAGAGCACTTGCCAGTGAAAGGCAAAGGTCCCGAGTTCGATTCTCGGTCTGGCACACAGTTTTAATCTGCCAGGAAGTTTCATATCAGCGCACACTCCGCTGCAGAGTGAAAACTCTTTCTGGAAACATCCGCCAGGCTGTGGCTAAGCCATGTCTCTGCAATATCCTGTCTTCCAGGAGTGCTAGTTCTGCAAGGTTCGCAGGAGAGCTTCTGTGAAGTTTGGAAAGTAGGAGACGAGGTACTGGCGGAAGTAAAGCTGTGAGGACGGGCGTCAGTCGTGCTTGGGTAGCTCAGATGATAGAGCTCTTGCGCCCGAAAGGCAAAGGTCCTGAGTTCGAGTCTCGGTCCGGCACACAGTTTTAATCTGCCAGGAAGTTTCAGCTCCCAGGTTCTCTCTTGCACATGCATTTATGTTTCTTTCCCTACCAACACTCTTTCTTCTTTTGTTTGTTGGTTGTTTATTTTGCACATAATTAGTACCGCACATCATTCAGTGTTAGTCCATTGTGTATTTTATATCCTTAGAGGATATATATTGCATTTTATAAGTAAGAAATTTGGTTGACTCCGTAACTTCTGAGCTTTTATATAAGCAAAGCAATTACTTGTGATGCAAGTACCGTTTACATGAACAAACATAAAAAAATATAATTACTGTCTTTATTTTGTACTTAATAGAAGATTCTTCATCATAATCAAAGGAAAGAGATTCCTACTATTATTAGCAAACCTGAAACTTGTTTAAGAATAAGAGAAGCATGTTTTATATAAGTTTAACGAAATACTGAAAAGGCGTTTGGTACTATTGTTTAAGGAAATTGCATTTTCTAGCTCTATATGATAAATCTGTATTGTTTTCTTTATTTCTACTATAACATCCCTTTGTTTCAGATTAAAAATCAAAAATTTCGAACAAAAATGGAATTAAAGATTGACAGCATCAATTGTGCTATAAATACCGTTTATTTTTACGTAACACACTGCAGGATAACCGTGTAAAACAAAAAGGTTCCGCAGGTTAACAGCCCTTTATATATCCTCATGCCTCACCGCTTACGGTTTCTAGGAGAATTTAGTAAGACAGTGATCGCATACTTAAAGAAAGCGATCGTTAGGTGGTAGCGCCCGATAAGTATGCAACACACCTAACGTACAGGCTACGCGGATAAGACCTTAACTACCGTAGTCTATTGTGTGTAAGCGTAGACTTACAGGGGGCTACGGTAGTTTTACAGCTCTGATCAAGATCCCCTAAGACCGAAGCACAAATATTTCCAGAGTTTTTCATATGGTGACAACATTGATCTTGCGGCACCAGTTCTCACGCATGCGACGAGACGTGACTTTCTTCCTGGCACAATATTTCGATGCCGTAGCTTGTCGTCACGCTCATACAAGCTGAACTAAAACTGATATAGTCGGACGCCACAGCGCTATTCCTTGCATACTAAAGGTACCAAAATTTCTGCAAAAAAATTTCGACCCGTGCATATTTTTGGTAGAAAGTGGACCTCGAAGATGAACAGTTAGGCAACACTGTGAGATAACATGTACGGCTAGTATCTTGCTTCAGTACTCTGTGATGGAGCTGACAGATCCGTGTTCAATCCCAGATAAAGGTGGGGATTTAAACAATGAAAGTCACTATTCGCTAATTACAGCCGCTCCGGACGAATTGAACTTTCAGTCCTGCCTGCAACAAAAACGTTGTATCGTGCGAGAAAGCTGCGACAGAAAACGCGTTGAGCGGTTCCAAAAGCTTTTTATCATCTGTCGTGGTTTGCACTGAGGAGGAACATTACTTTGAATTCAACGACGACCGACGACACTCTTGCAGTGCTGATGGTCTTTAATGGACAAGAAAGAAAATCGCAATCCTGTAGTAGGCACATATTTTTCTTCTTTTCTATTTGAAACATGAAGAAGTTTAATTTCAAGAATTGCGGCAAATAAGAGAAAAGAAAGCATAGAAAAGGAAAAAAAGATGCATATAGCATGAGAAGTTACCCACAGAAAACATTTGTAGGGAGAGAGGATGGGCTACAATAGTAATGAGAAAAAAAAATGTTGTGCTGTAGCTGAAGATTTACGCTGAAATACTCCAGTTGGAGAGATCGATTCCAGATGTAAGCGTAATTGTTTTATTTTCTTTTTCTAATTTTAGGCTGCGTGATACCTGGCTTCTTGATCGTTACACAGCAGGCTTTATACAAACCACATGCAATTATTTAATTCCAACATAGAAATGAGAGTATAACTTTTTTAATATCACTTTTAAATACGATTTTTTCTGTAAATGTTTATTCCGTTCTCTTCTGCGCACTACACCGCTCAATGCTTTCCGCTAACATGGTCCACTGGGTCCGATCACGGAGTCCCTTATGTCTTATTTTATTCAGGTACACTTATCAAAGAGAATCAAAAGATTCTATATGTAAAGAAGTGGCACACCAGACGATTTAGTGGAAGAGATGAATCACCTGGAAACAACTCCAGTTTTAGCTAAAGTATCTGAACACTCTTTTACACCAACATACAAACTTAAGCAAAAGTTGAGGGACGTTCTCCCAAACATTTGCAACGCTGTAAGAATATAGTGTCCGATGCCAATATGCGAGGTTGTAGCTGAAAATCGTTCAGGACACCGGAAAGATCAACGAATGTAATGCGATCACGGGAAAGACGTTATCAGAGTTGTGGCTACTTGCTATGGAATCGACCTTGGAGTATCTACATCTATATCTACATACATACTACACAACCTACCAAATGGTTCTTGGCGAACGGTACCTAGCGCCAATACTGCCCATCTCCTTTTCCACTCCACTCGCAAATGGTGTGAGGGCAAAACGACTATCTATATTCCTCTGTACAAGCCCTAATTTATCTTGCGTTCGTGGTCCTTACTCAAAATGTACGTCGGAGGCAGCAGAAACGTTCTACAGTCAGTCACACAACCCAGTCTTCTAAATTTTCTCGATACTATATCGCGATAAGAGCGTCATGTTCCCATTTGAGCTACCAAAACATCTCTGTAATTCTTGCGTGCTGATCGAACCTGCCGGGAAGAAATCTACAAGCATACCTCTGAAATGCGTCGATGTCTACGTCCACCTCTACATCTACATAGATACTCTGCAAAATCACACTTAAGAGCGTGGCAGAGGGTTCATCAACCACTTTCAAAATAATTGTCTATTATTCCAATCTCGAACAGCGCGCTGTAAAAACGAACACCTATATCTCTCCGTGCGAGTCCTGATTTCCCTTATTTTATTATGATGGTCGTTTCTGCCTACGTAGATCACCGTCAGAAAAACATTTTCGAATTCGGAGGAGAAATTTTGTGTTTAAATTTCGTGAGAAGATTCTGCAGTAAGGAAAACGCCTTTGTTTTAATGGTGTCCACCCCAAATCCGGTGTCATATCAGTGAGACTAGGTCTCTTATTTCGCGATAGTAAAAAACCGGCTGCTCTTCTTTGAACTTTCCCGATGTACTCCGTTGATCCTCTCAGGTAACGATCCCAGACTACACGGCAGTACTTCAAAAGAGGACGGGCAAGCGTAGTGTGTGCAGTCTCTTTTGTAGATGTGTTGCCTCTTCTAAGTGTTCTGCCAGTAAAACGTAGTCGTTGGTTTGCTTTCCCCACTATATTTTCTGTGTTTTCCTTCCAGTTTAAGTTGTTCGTAATTGTATTTAGTTGAATTTATGGCCTTCAGATTTGACTAATTTATCGTGTATCCGAAGTTTAACGGAATATTCCTAGCACTCATATGGAACACCTCACACTTTTCAATATTTAGGATTAGTTGCCAATTTTCGCACCATACAGATATCTTTTCTAAACCGTTTGGCAAATTGTTTTCATCTTATGATGACTTTACTAGACGATAAACGATAGCGTCATCCGCAGACAACCTAAGACTGCTGCTCAGATTGTCTCCTACATCGTTTATGTAGACAAAGAACAGCACAGGGCCTGTAACAATACCTTGGGGAACGCCAGAAATTACTTCTCCTTTACTCGACGCCTTTCCATCAATTACTACGAATTGTGATATCTGTGACAGCAAATCACGAACCCAGTCACATAACTGAGACGATCGTCCATGAACATACAATTTCACTACAGGCCGCTTGTGTGGTACAGTGTCAAAAACCTTCTGGAAATCTAAAACTGCGGAGTCAATTTGAAATCCCTTGTCAATAGCAACCAACGCTTCGTGTGGGTAAAGAGGTAGTTATTTGACAAGAGCGATGTCATCTAAATCCGTGTTGACTGTGTGTCAATAGACCGTCGTCCTCGAGGTAATTCATAATGTTCAAACACAATATATGTTTCAAAATCCTGCTGCATATCGACGTTAATGATATGGGCATATAATTTAGTGGATTACACCTAATACTTTTCTTGAATACTGGCGTGACCTGTGAACTTTATTATCTTTGGGTATTTCCTCGAGTGAGTAGGTGTTCGATTGTTAATTATGGAACTATTGCACCAGCATACTCTGAAAGGCGGGGACCGGAAGACAACCTTTTACTATGTGATTTAAATTACTTCACCACTCCAAGGATATCTACTTCTAAGTTAGTGAAGTTGGCGGTTGTTCTTTTTTCGAATTACTGAATATTTACTTCTCCTTCTTCTTCTTCTTTGGTGAAGGACTTTTGGAAGGCTGTGTTTAGTAACTCTGTTTTGCAGAAAATTCGCTGACAGTATTTCCATTGCTATCGTGCACAGAAGGATCTGTTGTGTCTCCCGCTAGAATATTCTACATACGACCAGAATCTCTTCGGATTTTCTGCCAGGTTTCAAGAAAAAGTTTCTTTGTTAAAACTGTTATAAGCATCTCGCACTGAAGACCACGTCAAAATTTCGAGTTTTTGTAAAATATCGCCAAACTTGAAGATTTTGTGTTCGTTTAAATTTGGCACGATTTTTTCGTAGTTCCTGCAACAGTGCTCTGACCCCTTCTGTGTACCAAAGGGGATCAGCTCCGTCGTTGGTTAATTTGTTTGGCGTAAATCTCTCAATTGTTGTCAATACTATTTCTTTGAATTCATGCCACATCGGGTCTACACTTACATTGTTAATTTGAAAGCAGTGGAGATCGTCTTTGAGAAGGCGTCAAGAGAAATCATTTCTGCTTTTTTGAATAAGTGCATTTTGCGTTTATTTTTGGAGGATTTGTGGGTTACAGTATTCAGTCTCGCTACGACAACCCTGCGTTCACTGAACCTTGTGTCCGTTTTGAGCTTGTTATTAACTTAAGACTATTTGTTGCTAAGAGGTCAAGTGCGTTTCCACAACCGTTTACTATTCGCGTGGGCTCATGAACTACTACTCGAAATAATTTTCAGAGAATGTGTTTAGTACAATTTCGAATGATGTTTTATACGTATCTCTGGATTTAAACATGTATTTTCGCCAACATATCGAGGGTAAATTAAAGTCACCACCAACTATAATTGTCGGGTACGTGTTTTCTTTGAACCTTTCAGCAGTTGTAACATTTGAGTTTGGGAGTTGGTAAAAGTATCCAATTATTACTGTTGCCAAGAATGACTAACTCACAGGAACTATCTACATCACTTTCGCTGCAAGATAAGCTGCTTCTAACACCGGCTACATGATAAGCTACTTCTAACAGCAACAACCGTGTTTAGCCTATTCTTTCTGAACACCGTTAGGTTCTTCACAAAAATTTCCGCTGAACTTATCTCCGCTTTAGCCAGCTTTCAGTGTCAACAACGGTTTGAGCATCAGTGCCTTCTATTAGAATTTGGAGCTCTGGTACTTTCCCAAGACAGCTACGACAATTTACAATTGTTATACCGATGATTCCTGGGTCTACGTTCTTCCTGTGTTTGAGATGCACTCTTTGAGACTGAATTCCTTTTTATATTTCACCGAGACCCACTAATAAAAAAAAATCACCCAAACACCCAGTCTGCCCCACACAGCTCCAGCTACTCGTTTAGCTGCCTTCTGCGTGTAGTGGACTGCTGATCTATTGAGCACACCTTGAAACTCGAAACCCAACCAACCTACGTCGCAAATCAAGGAATCTGCAGCTTACAAGGTTGCAGAGCCGTCTGAGCTTCTGATTCAGATCCTTCACTCGCCTCAGTAGCAGAAGTCCACAATCGGTCACGTCGACTAAGGTGCAAATGGTGAGCTCTCATTTCACAAGCAAGACTGGCAGCCTTTACCATTTCTGTTAACCGCTCGAAACCAGAGAGAATCTCTTCCGATCCAAAGCGACACACATCACTGGTATGGACGTGAGCTACCACCTGCAGTTGGCTGCACTCTGTACTCTTCACGGCATCCAGAAGGACCCGTTACACGTCTGGAATGGCTTTACCCGGTATGCACACGGAGAGCAGATTGGCTTTCTTCCCCTTCTTGGCAGCCATATCCCTAAGGGCCCCCATAACGCGCCTAACACTGGAGCTCCCGACTACCAATAACCCCAACCTTTGCGATTTTCTGGCTCTTGCAGGCTGAGAGATTTCCTCTGGAACAGGACAAGCGTCTGCATATGGCTGAGTGACAGTGTCAGCCACAGACAGCATCTTGAACCTGATTGTCAGACTAACTAGGGAGGCCTTACGTGCTGCCCCCTGGGAAGTATTTCGCCACCTGCCACGCCCGCAGGCGACCATCCATTCGACCACAGGTGAGAGGTCAACGTCAGTCTGAGCAATAACTGGGCTGGCCACCGGTGCGGACCGATCGATGGACTCAGTCGTGCTGGAGATCCGTTGGATCCCCACGGCTGGCCCACAACAGTAATGGGAACCCACTGCAGCTTCAAGTTGTGTAACCGAAGCCATCACAGTGGAGCTGAGAGCGAAGTGTCATCAACTCGGCTCGCATTTGCACAAAGAAATCACAGTCCGTATCTGTACTACTGACCCTGCAAAACTACGCTACACAGAAAAACAAGGATAATCGACACGCGCTACGGAACTCTACTGTAGACACAGAGGAAAACTCAAAATTGTATGTAATAAATTAGATTAACACGCAGACTCAGAAACTGGACTACCAAAGCGCTCCGGTGAGACTAAATATTTCGCTCCTGTTTATGAACTTGTGATATGTCAAATGGTTCTGAGCACTATGGGACTTAACATCTATGGACATCAGTCCCCTAGAACTTAGAACTACTTAAACCTAACCCAAGGACAGCACACAACACCCAGTCTTCACGAGGCAGAGAAAATCCCTGACCCCGCCGGGAATCGAGCCCGGGAAACCGGGCGCGGGAAGCGAGAGCGCTACCGCACGACCAAGAGCTGCGGACTGTGATATGTCACAGAATCGATTTACTTTCTGATCCAAACAAAATTGGGAGAACTGTGTCTGTTAAATATTAAATTAAAACGCATTAACTCAAGAAACTAAACCACAACATACCCATATGAAACTATACATTTCGTTCCTGGTTAGGAATTCGTAAAATGTCACAAAATCGATTACTTTCCTGTTGCTGTGTGTGTCTTGGCCGACTGGTGCTGCCTGACTGTTTTTAAACCGATCTGTTACATAAGACGAACACTCCAACAGTACTCGAGAATGGGTCGTACTAGTGCCTATACGATATTTCCTTTACAGATGAGCTACACATTCCTAGAATTCTCCCAATAAACCAAAGTCGGCCTTTCGCCTTCTTTACTACTGTCCTCACATGGTTGTTCCATTTCATATCGCATTGAAATGATACGCCTAGATGTTCAATCGACTTGACCGAGTCAAGTAGCGCGCTACTTACGTTTTATTCCAACCCTATGGGATTTTTTACCTGACTCATCTGCATTACCTTACATTTTTCTACGCTATTCATAACATCGAACAGGAAAAAAATCTGTGTCGTCCTACAGGCACTCAACGATTTTCCCGTATACTACAGGCGCATCAGCAAACAGTCGCAGACTGTTGCTCACCCTATCCTTCAGATCGTTTATGTAGATAGAGAGCAACACCAATCCTATTACACTTCCCCGGGGCGCTACTGATGTCCTCTTGTCTGTGATGAACACTCTCCGTCCAGAAAACGTACTGGGTCCTATTATTTAAGAATTCTTTGAGCCACTCGCATATTTGGGAACCTATTCCATACCCTAGGACCTTCGATAATAGTCTACTGTGTGTCTGCACTGTGTCGGAAACTTTCCGGAAATTTAGGCATATGAAATATGCATGTTGTCCTACATCCTTGGTTCGCGGGATACCGTGCAAGAAAAGGGCCAGATGAGTTTGGTACGAGTGTTGCTTTCTTAATCCGTGTTGATTTTTGGACAGAAGCTTTTCTGTCTCAAAGAAATTTTTTAGATTCGAATTTGGAATATGCTCAAGAATTCCGATGAAACCCCACGTTAAGGGTATTGGCCTGTAGTTTTCCGGACCGTTCCTTTACCCTTCTTATATACAGGAGTCAGTATGATTTTATGGTCACTTGCGACTTTGCGCTGACCGAGAAATTCGAGATAAATGCAAGCTAAGTAAGGGGCCAACGCCGAATAGTGCTCTCAACAAAACCGAAACAGAATCCCATCGAGACTTAGCGATTTGTTTGTTTTCAACTCTTTCAGTTGCTGGTCAACGCCAGAGACGCCTATTTTTACATCTTCCGTACTCCGATCTGTGAATCCTCCTGCATTCCTTAAATGGGAGAACTAAAACTTCAGCCTTCCTTTTTCTGTCTTCTATAGACTATAGCGATACTAGACTGGTCAACAAGTGATTCGCCAGAAGCCATCAACCCCCTAACTCATTTAACGTTGTTGTTGTGGTCTTCAGTCGAGAGACTGGTTTGATGCAGATCTCCATGCTACTCTATCCTGTGCAAGGTTCTTCATCTCCCAGTACCTACTGCAACCTACACCCTTCTGAATCTGTTTAGTGTATTCATCTTTTGGTCTCCCTCTGCGATTTTTACCCTCCACGCTGCCCTCCAATACTAAATTGGTGATCCCTGGATGCCTCAGAATATGCCATACCAACCGATCCCTTCTTCTAGTCAAGCTCTGCCAGAAATTTCTCTTCTCTCCAATTCTATTCAATACCTCCTCATTAGTCATGTGATCTACCCACCTAATCTTCAGCATTCTTCTGTAGCGCCACATTTCGAAAGCTTCTATTCTCTTCTTGTCTAAACTATTTATCGTCCACGGTTCACTTCCATACATGGCTACAATCCATACAAATACTTTCAGAAACGACTTCCTGACACTTAAATCTATACTCGATGTTAACAAATTTCTCTTCTTCAGAAATGCTTTCCTTGCTATTGCCAGTCTACATTTTATATCCTCTCTACTTCGACCATCATCAGTTATTTTGCTCCCCAAACAGCAAAACTCCTTTACTACTTTAAGTGTCGCATTTCCTAATCTAATTCCCTCAGTATCACCCGAGTTATCTCGACTACATTCCATTATCCTCGTTTTGCTTTTGTTGATGTTCATCTTAGATTTAACGTAGGATCAAACTTTTCTCCAAAGGAAACTCTCTGCTTGCAACGCACCTCCGTTACAGGCGCCATTTTGAAAGTCACGTATAGCGCCACCACCTATCGGAACTTCATGAAACTATAGGCGTTGAAGCGGAAATACTCCACAATGTTCCGCAACAAATACCGTATTTTTTTCAAGCGAAATTGTTAGAGAAAAAATATGTTGCATTACTTACTGAACTTCTCTTATATACTGACATTGTCAATAAGGTAATGTCTTGTAGCTACAAGATCTAAAATATTTGCATTGCGCAGGGATTGTCGAACTAGCTGCTCAAGACAGTTTTCGAAAAATTTGTTCATAACTATTTCATAAGACTGTCTATCCGTGGGACATTCGAGGGTTGGATTCCCTCTCTTCTTCATCGAAGAGTATTACTGCCTCGGCTACTCTCAGGGTGCACCTTCGACGTGGAAGATTCCCGCCGTTTCCCTGCCGTGTCGTCTGCTTGCCGTCCATACTGCCTGCCGGTGCTCGCCGCCGCCGCCGCCGCCGCCGCCGCCGCCGCCGTCGCCGCCTGCCGGGGCTCGCCGCCGCCGTCGCCTGCCGGTGCTCGCCGCCGCCACCGCCGCCGCCTGCCGGTCGCCGCCGTCGCCGTCTGGTCGCCGCCGCCGCCCTTCTCGCGCGCCGCCGCCATGTCCCAACCCACCACCACTACCACTATCATTTTCACCTCTCCCTCCACTGCTCCAACCACCATCACATGGAGCTCATCCTCCACCCCACTTCCCGTCCTTCCTTCTCTCCCTGTCCACCCCACCCCTGCGCCACTTTCGGCTGTACCCACCCCCAACTCCTCTTCCCCTATCACTGTCGCCCCATCGACAGCTACAGACTTTCCGCCGCTCCCCGCACCGCCTCCGACAGGCTCCAAGCCAGCACGGATCTCTGCTCGACTTTCCACAGTCTCAGTGACACCCACGCCCCCACCGTCTGCGTCTTCCGCTGCTCAGGGTGGTCCTGCCCCCCGCCATCTCCCCCTGCAACCCGTCCCCCTGCCCCTTCCCCACCCAGTGGTGTCCACGAAACCTTCCAAGCGCCCGAATGCTGACCCTTCCCCTGAAGTCTCCTCCAAAAAAAACCCCAATCCCCGTGACCCACCCACTCCCATGGACGCGGCCCCGACCCCCGCCCCCGCCACGCCTGCCACCCACACCTTTGTCCTCTCCAATCCTGACCCTCAATTCCTTGATGCCCGCTCCCTCACTCTCGCCATCCGGAAATACTGCCCCAATGCTCCCATCTCCCAACTGATTCCTCGCAAGGACTCGGTCCTCATAAAATCCCCCAATGCTTCCTTCCACACCGACCTCCTCTCCCGCATCCCTCGTATCCAATTTGGCCAACGTGCAACCCTCACCCCCTACCACACCCCGTCCTCTCCCCGTCAGCCTCAACCTCCCCGACGTCCGCCGACCTTCACCGCTGTGATCACGAAGCTTAGCCCCGTGATCACGGAGGCTGAGGTGTTGGCGGAACTCAACTCCCGGCCCGCCATAGAAATCCGCTCGGCCCGTCGCATCTTCAATGATGCCGGGCCGACTTTTCTCATGCGGATATTCACTGAATCCTCCTCCTCTATTGACCGCCTCCTCACCGAGGGAGCCCTCATCTACAATCAGCGCCATAAGGTGGACCCCTCCCGTTCCCCAGTCCAATCCTACCGCTGCCAACGCTGTCTCACCTACAACGACCACGTTACCTCTGCCTGCAAGAACCCCCCTACTTGTCCCCACTGCAAAGCTTCCCACTTCCTCAAGCATTGCCCCAACCTCACCTCTCCCCCCTCCTGCAACACTTGTAATGAACCCCATCCTACCTACCCTCGAAGTGTAAAGCGAAACCTCCACCAGTAACCCCTGAGCTCACCGTCCCTGTCCGTCCTGTTGATGACCCCATCCACCCCAACAACTCGCTCCGCCCTCCCCTACTGCTGAGGACATCATCCGTTTCACCACCATTGTGCTCCAAAACATCCACCCCTTCCAGCGCTCCCACACTCTTTCTCAAATCGCCCTCGCTGCCCGCTCCATCTTCCATCTTACCACCTATGCCACTTACTCCCACAACCAGGCCCACTTCACCTTCACCCCCCTCACCACCCTCGTCTAACTCTCCACTCCCATGGTACAACAACCGTACCGTATCCTGTACCACAACATTCGCTCCCTGCCCACCCACAAACTCCTCTTCCTCCACACCCTACGTCAGCACCGCGTGGATGCCTTCGTCCTCAATGAAACCTTCCTTCAGCCCCGTATCTCCGTCTCCACTGCCCCTTACACCCTACATCGCACCGATAACCCGTACCCTCTGGCACGTGGCGGAGTTGCTATAGGCCACCTCAAGCACCTCCCAGTCCGGCCCCAACCTCTCCTTAACAATCCTGCCGAGCATCTCACCCTCAGCCTCTTCTTCCCCGCCCTTACCATCACCTGTGCCACCATTTATGTCCGCCCTCGCACCCCCATCCCGTACGATTTCCTGGCCCACATTGACCGCACCTTCTCCACCTACGTGATTGCCGCCGACCTCAATATCCACAGCCGTGATCCTGCCGACCTCCGGCGGTGGCATCAGTTTCTCACCACTCTCCAGGGAGACCTGGTTCCCCTGCCCCAGCACACCCGGCCCGAATCCAACACCACTCCTGATGTAGTCCTTGCCTCTCCCAACCTTCTTGGGCGCATCACCGCGGATGTCCTTGACCTCATTGGCAGTGACCATGCTCCTGTCCTCCTCACTATCTCTAACGGTCGCCATCCCCGCCACACTCCTCGCCCTGACGTCCCTCCTAAACTTGTCCATGATTACTCCCGTGCCAACTGGGATGCCTACCGGGATTCCATTCACACCCAGGTTGACAGCCACGACCTTACCCTCCAGTCTCCTGATGACATCTCTCGCACTGCTGCCTTCCTGCACCAGACCTTGTCTGACGCCGTCGCCACCCATATCCCCACCAAAGCCATCCACCCTCACCGCCCTGCCCTGCCTCCACAGGCCGTCCTCCTTCGGGAGTCCCGCCGCCTCTACCGCTCTTTTCTCCGCACTCGTGACCGGGATACACTTACCCGCCACCGGCAATTACAGCGACACATCCGCAACCTGCTTGTTGCGAAGAAACGCCGAGCCTGGCGCCAGACATGTACACACCTCAACACCACGCTCCCCATCAACTCTTCCAAGTATTGGTCTGCTTTCCACCGCCTTACTGGGAACCGCCCCACCCCCCAGTACCCTCTCCTCCTTAATGACCGTCCCTTTCCTGACAACCTCAGTAAGGCCAACCACTTTGCCTCCCACCTCTCTGATGTTTTTTCCATCCCAGATGATCCCCACTTTGATTATTCCCTCTTCCCTGATGTCGTGGACCGTACGGATACCTCTGTTCCTCCCCTTGCTCCTAGCTTCCAGTACTTGGGCCACACCCCACCATCTGCACTTAACACTCCCATCACTACACAGGACATCAGCCTCACACTCCGCACTAAACGCAACACTGCTCCCGGCCACGACTGCGTTACCTACCGCCACCTCAAACACTGCCCTCCCTCCTTCCTTTCCCTCCTTGCCGCCCTCTACAATGTCATCCTTGCCACTGGCTTCTATCCCGACCTGTGGAAAACCTCCCGTATCCTGATGTTCTCCAAACCCAATAAGCCTCCATCTGATGCCTCTTCCTATTGTCCTATCTGTCTCACGTCGGTGTTCAGCAAGCTCTTGGAATCCATCCTTTCCCGGCGCATCCATCTCCACCTCCACCAAAACCACCTCCTCCCAAACACCCAATGTGGCTTTCGACCTTCCTTCTCTGCTGATGACCAACTCCTCCGCCTCACTCATCTCCTCTCCCTCCAGCTTAACTCCCGTCGCTCCGCCATTTTTGTCTCACTTGACCTTGAAAAGGCCTACGACCGTGTCTGGCATCCCGGTCTCCTGTTTAAACTCCAAACCTACGCCCTTCCTATCAACTACATCCGTCTGGTGGCCTCCTTCCTCTCCCGCCGCCCCTCATACGTTACCATCCATCATGCCAATTCCCGCACCTTCTACCCCTCTGCCGGTGTGCCCCAGGGCTCTGTCCTCTCCCCTCTCCTCTACCTCCTGTACACGGCCGATATGCCCCAACCCCCCCCTCCAGTGCACCTCTTGCAATATGCTGATGACACCGCATTCCTCGCCCTCGCTCCTACCCTCCAACGGTCCCAACGCCTTCTCCAGAATCACCTTGACCTTTTTTCTGCATGGTGTAACCAATGGCTCCTGAAACTAAATCCTTCCAAGACCCAGGCAATCATCGTAGGTCGTACCACTCGCTCCTTCCGGCTCCTGGATTTCTCCCTTACTGTCTGCGCACGTCCTGTCCGTCTCACCCCCACCCTCACCTACCTTGGCCTCACCATTGACCGTCACCTCACCTGGATCCCTCATCTCCGATCCATCCAATCCAAAGCCCACAACCGCCTCCGCCTCCTCAAACTCCTCTCTGGCCGGACATGGGGGTTGCACCCCTCCACCATCCTCCACACCTACAAATCCTTAATCCGTCCCATCCTCTGTTATGCCAGTCCTGCCTGGATATCTGCCCCCCCCAAATTCTATCAGTCCCTCCAGATCCTTGAGCGTCATGCACTCCGCCTCGCCTTCCGTATCCGCCTCCCGTCCCCCACGCGGATCCTCTATGATCTCATTCCTTTCCCCCATCTGCTCCTCTTCCTCGAACATATCCGCATCCTCTACACCTCCCGCCGTCTTGAACCCCCTCACCCCCTGGTTGCTCCTCTCCTCTCCCATCCTCGCCCCCTGCCACGTCTTCACCGTTGTGTCCCCCCTACCCTCCATCTCTACACCCTCCATCTCCTTTCCCAAGGTGGCTTCCGTCAGCTCCCCCTCCCGGATGATGCCCTCTCTCCCTCCATTTATCCTTCCTATCAACTCTGATCCTCCCTCCCCCTCCTTTCCTCTGTCCTTTCCCTGGGCTCCCTCTTCCCCCCCCCCCCCTTCCGTCCTGTTTCCTCCCCACTACGGCTCTCCCTACCTCCCTTCTCCCCCCCAGTCCTTTTGTATTCCCCTCCTCTACCTACCCCCCTCCCTGTCGCGTCTGCCCCCTACCCCTCTTATGGGTCCTCATCCTCCATCAGCTCCTTTCCCGGTTCCCCCCCCCCCCTTCGCTTTTACTCTCCTTTCCCCCCTTTTGTTTTCCCATCTCCTGTCCAGTTTCCCCCACCTGCTCTCGACTGTGGTGTCACCTTTGCCGACTTTTTCGTGCTGTGTTCTAGTGCCTATTCAGTGTTGTGTTGCGAACAGAAACCATGCTGTCGCTGGGTGTGAATTTTATATACTTTGCGAACAGAATCCAGACTGTCGCCGTGTTTTTTTTTAACTGTCCATTGATTTCCCTGTCTGCTCCATATGTATTTTTATTCGCTTCATCATCCCTCTGTTGCTTGTTTTAATTTCCCCATTTTCTTTTCACCTTGTTACTCACTAAGTCCCCGATTTTATCGCCTGTTTTTTATTATTATTTATTCTCCTGCTCTTTGTCAGAAAATCTGTAGGCTGCAGAGCGGCGTCCTAAGCTGCTGCCAGCCCGCCCCCTTTGGGGGGAATTGAAATTCAATAAAGAAAAAAAAAAAAAAAAGAAAAAAATAAAAGTCTATCCGTGGCATTGTCAGTGAATCCAAAGGTCCAAATCTATTCTTGGTAGGTTAAAGTTATCTCCAACAAATATTTAATGAGCGCAATGTTTCCACACTACTGAGCACAGACTTTCTTTTAATGAACTGTTACGGCGGAGTCGGGTGTCCGGTAAAAACATCCAAAATTTTCGAGATTTCGCCTAGGCTTGTTATACGCCTCCCAATAACTTCTTAGTCACACTCAATACCGACCTCATTACGGACATATTTTTGTCGAGTGCAATGAACACTACCCACTTTGCGATATACCTTACACAACTCGTTTAATATTTCAGGGCTTTCTACTTCGGGTTTCTGCCAGCACTCGTTCTCGAGAATAATATGTGTGCGACATATTCTATGGAAGGCATAAATTTGGGAACATTTTTGCGAATACTTCGACAATGTTAACAGGCTTTACAAATACTTCTACAGTTTGCTGATTAAATTTTAACAGGCTAACTATCTTTGCTCTGAAAGCCGTCTGATTTCGCTATCTGTGGGTCTATTGGCGAGTGTTAATCTAGGTATCTCAAACTACCGCCTACCCTTAAAGAACAACAAAAAGCGCTTGAGCACACCAAAAGTATTCTGTGCCCGACTAGCTGCTTACTTTGTTTAACGCACCCCTGACCTATCAAGTAGAGTCCTACAAGTCTAAGCCAGACAACGCAGGTCGAGAAATCTGCAGCCAGGTGCCTCACAGAATAAACAAACTCTTTGACTGAGCCCCTCCGCTACGCTCTAAACCAAAGGACTACGATCAAGTCTCGGAACAGTGCTGTAAATTGCGAGCTTTGTTTGCATCCCGCGAGCGAGGCAGCAACCTTCACCACCTCCGCCAGCCGACTGTATGAGCTAAGGATCACTGATGCCCACGTGAGCCACAACTTAATGCAATGTATGCTGAGGTTATGGGGACTACGACACGTAAACATTTATGGCTATGGTATTTCATCACATATTGTAGAGATTGGGAAGGATGCACGCTGTTTGAAATATGTTCTCTGCGTGTCAATATGCGAGGGGCGTTCAATAAGTAATGCAACATAACTTTTTTCTCGGAGAATTTCGGTTGAAAAAATGCGAAATTTGTTGTCGGATGTCGTGAAATATTTCCGCTTCAGACCTACAGTTTCATGACGTTCCGATAGGTGGCGGCGCTATACCTATCCTTCGATAAGGCGTCTGTAACCAAGATGCGATCCAAGCAGAGAGCTGTCTCTTTTGGGGAATGTGTATGGAGACCTGGCAGTGAACAAAAGTATGGTGAGTCGTTGGGCGATGCGTCTGTTATCATTGCAACAAGGTTGCTCTAACGTGTCCGATCTCCTGACTGTCGGTTGGCCTCACACAGCTGTGACTTGTGCAATGTATTCGTCGCCGTAAAAATGCATACGAATTTCTCCTTCTCCATCACAACGGAAGGCTTCACACAAGCCTGCGCACCCCAAAGGAGCTGACAAAACTTCGTTACACTGCTCTTCTCCAATCCATCTTACAGCCCAGATCTCACGCCTTCCGACTTCCATCTGTCTCAACGGAGGATGCACTCCGCGGGAAGGAGTAAGTGTATGAAGAGGTTAATGATGTTACAAGACGTTGGCTCCGACGTCGAACAGTGCAGTGGTGCTACAGGCGCTCCCCAAAAGGTGACGCAAGGCCACTGCACTAAACAGAGATGACGTTGAAAAGTAGGATTTTGTAGCCAAAAGAGTGGGGAATAATATGGTATATCGGAATCCTGAATAAATCAACCTGCTTTCTGGGGAAAAAAATGTGTCGCGTTACTTATTGAACGCCCTAATACAAGTAAAGATGATTATGGCCGATGAAAATGTCTTTGCTGATGGCTTTCCTCCATTGAAACAGAATGTTCGTCAGCGGGATATTAGGTTGAAAAAAAGGAAATGAAAAATGAATTGAAGGCGATAGTGGATTCTGAAGGAGATGCTAGAATACTGAGCGGCACGGTAAGTGCTCGGCTGGAGCATCGTGGTGACAAAGGAGCTGGAGAGGTGGCAGTAAGTCTGTTACATTCAGGTTACATCACAGGGGTTGGCAACGACGCCTGCAGCGTCCGCCGGAAGCTTCCAGTGCAAGGCTGCGCCTGAACGTGGGTCAGCCAGCTAAACAGCCGCCGAAGGTGATGCTCTGCTGTGGCGAACAATGAGCCAACTAGAGAACGGCATTTGGGAGGCCCTCGAGGAACTCCGAAGCTAGTCGTTTCAGCATATGACTGGTGCTCCATAGAACTATTGTAACTTACACCACAATAAACGACAAGGCAATGAAATTGAAGTCAGTTCTGTAGAAAGGAAAGAGGAAGTAAACGAAGATGAGAAGGGTGATACGAGAAGAATTTGACAGACATCTGAAAAAGGAAAGTCGAAACAAGGTCCTTGGAAAGGACGACTTCCCTTAGAATTACTGGGAGCCTTGGGATGGACAGCCGTAAGAAAACTACTCCGCCTAGCGTGCAAGATATATCAGACGGACGAAATACCGTCAGACTGCAACAAAAATTTAATAACTTCTGTTGCACAGAAGGCAGTTGCTGGCTGGAGTCAATATTATCGAACCATCAATTTAACAAGTCGTAGTAGCAGAATACTGACACGAATTATGTATATAAGACTGGAATAACTGGTAGAAGCAGACGTCGACGAAGATCAGTTTGGGTTCAGAGCAAATTAGAAATACTTGAGGCACTACTGATCCTACGACAGTATCCATGTTTACAGCATTTATAGATTTAAAGAAAGTTTTTGACATTGTTCGCTGGACTACATTCTTTGAAATTCTGAAGTTATCAAGGATCAGATGCAAGGAGGGAAACCAAAGTGCAGCTATAAGCGTCAAATGGCATGAAAGGGAAGTAGTAATTGAGAAGGGAGCAGGACAGGATTGAAGCCTATCACCGATGTTACTCAGTCTGTACATTGACCGAACAGTGAAGAAAACCAAGGACAAACCTGGAGAGGAAGTTAAAGTACAAGGAGAAGAAATGAAAACTTTGAACTTTGCTGATGATATTATAATCCTGTCAGAGACATTAAAGGACTTGGAAGAGCAGTTGAATAGAATGGATAATGTCTTGAAGAGAGTAAAGAAGTAAAACAGGGGTAATGAAATGTAGTCAAATTGAATCAGGTGACATTGAAAGAATTAGATTAGAAAATGAGACACTAAAAGTAATAGCTGAGATATCCTGTTTGGGCAGCACGATAACTGATGATGGTCGTTGTAGCGACGTTGGCTGTTGTAAGAAAGCATTTCTGACAAAAAGAAATTTGATGACTTCTGTTAAGTTTCTGAGGTTATTTGACTAGAGGGCAGCCTGGTACGGGAGTGAATCGTGGACCACAAGGGAGTCAGACACGAAGAGAACAAAAGCTTTTGACACATGGTACTACATAAAAACGCTGAAGATTAGATGAGCTGATCGAGTAACTAATGAGAAGGTCCTGAATAGAACTGGGAACAAAACAAATTTATGGCGCAACTTGACTGAAAGAAAGCTTCAGTTCGTAAGACACATTCTTGAGGTATCATCAGTTTGGTAATGCGCAAGAGGTGTCTTTGTGTTTGTGTGGAGGAAGAGGCGAGGGGTGTGGGTGGGGGTGTGGGTGGGGGAGGGCGGTGTACGATTTTCACAGGGCGACCAAGGCATCAATACAGTAAGAAGGTTCAAACGGGTGTAGGTTACAGTCGTTATTCGGAGATGGAAAGCCTTGGACAGGGAATACTGGGTGCAGATTTCTCATGTGTATACCGTGAAACATGAATGTTCTTTTTTTCATTGTAATGTCTAACACTGGTGTATGTCTTGATTACAGCTTTAAACACATGAAAACGATCTAAGATCAAAATTGTAATAAATGTACGGGCGTTACAGAATATGACACCATTTTTTTTAAAAAAAAGGGGTCTGAAGGATTTATAGTAACACCCTAGATCAAAGACAGCCTCTCCAGTGAAGGTAGTTATAGAAACAGAACAATAAAAAGGAGAAGCGGAAAGCTGAAGAAGCACGCAAATATGCCTCCTACTTGCAAACAACTAGCACAATGAGATCCTTCGCCTCAGCACATTGCTTTTGATCAATACATCATCATTCCGTTCCTATTGTAATCTCTCAGGAACAAACGCATGAATTCCTTGTGTGTGTTCTCCTCCGCAGTTTCATCGGCGTAGAAGTAAAAGAAACGGTACTCCGATGATCCACGTGAACATCTCAGCCGTCCTTCTGCATATTCTGCGGCTTGTGGATGGCGTTTTAAAGGCAATAAAGTTCTTTGCAATCTGCAGGCTGATTTTGACGTTTACTGCCTATACAGCATCTATCGACTGTGCAAAGCAGTCATAACCACATGTCAGGACACACGTTTTATCGCAGGAAGCGGGTCTGCGACTAATGAAGACACCACTGAATGAGTGGAGACGAGTCATGACGATCTAATATGGCGAAACGTATAGCATTAGGCTCAATATTGTAACACTAGCGGTCGCACTGTAATATGTCGCACTGTGATATCGACCAGGGTGTAGTCTTCTTGTGATGTCTATAACGCAAGAGGGCAAAGACGTCATTTAGAAGTTGTTTATCAGACTATAATGATCGTGCGCTTCGAAGCAAGGCAAGGAGCAGACTGTTGGTTGGCTCAGCGGAAGCAGAAGAACAACAATGTATCGTTTCAAGGTTTCGGAGATGGTTCCTACATTCGTCGTAAGGTACCGCAATGTCGAGCAAGTATAACAGGATTACGCAACAAATCATCCCCTGATCGCCCTCTCGGCTGTTAGGGATGCAAGGGTCGACACTCGGCATCTGATTGACTTCGGAATTTGTCCAGAATCTCCTAATTCATCTAAAATGGCACGCGGTCGGCGCTTACAACTAGCCAATTTCCAAAGTTTCAGTAAGTAATGCGAAGCATTTCTTTTCTCGGCCAGTTTACCTTGAAAAGATGCGGAATTTCTTGTGGGACATTGTGAAATATTCCCGGTTCAGCACCTATAGTTTCATGAAGTTCCGTTAAGCGGCGGTGCTGCGTTCCAAGCAGAGAGCTATCATTGAGTTTCTTTTCCCGGAAAACTAGAGCATCGCAGATATTCGCAGGCGCTTGCAGAATATCTACGGAGACCTGGCAATGAACAAAAGCACGATAATGAGATTTTCACTCTGCAGCGGAGTGTACACTGGTATGAAACTTCCTGGCAGATTAAAACATTCTGGAAACATCCCCCAGGCTGTGGCTAAGCCATGCCTCCGCAATATCCTTTCTTCCAGGAGTGCTAGTTCTGCAAGGTTCCCCAAGAACTTCTGTGAATTTTGGAAGGTAGGAGACGAGGTACTGGCTGAATTGAAGCAGTGAGGACGGGTCGTGAGTTGTGCTTGGGTAGCTCAGATGGCAGAGCACTTGATCACGAAAGACAAAGGTCTCGAGTTCGAGTCTCAGTCCGGCACACAGTTTTAATCTGACAGGAAGTTTCAAAGCACGATAAGTAGTCTGTCGTCATCTCAACAAGCAAGTGCAAACCTGACACCTACCGCGTGCCGGCCGGCCGCACACTGTTGTGACTCCTGCAATGCTGGAACGTGCTGACACTCTCATTCGAGGTGATTGGCGGATCACAGTCAGACTCCTCGTTGCACAACTAAGCGTCTCTAACGGTAGTGCTGACACGCTTACCCAAGTGTTGGGATACTCAAATGTGTGCACCCGCCGTGTTTCTCGCCGTCTAACAGAAGACCATACAGAGCCACGAAGGACCATCCGTGCGGAATTACATGCGCGTTCGAGGCTAATCGTGACAATTTTTTGTCTAACAGTGTCACAGGCAATCCTTGCAGTGGCGCCATACCACCCTCCTCCGAAGAAAAAATTCGAGGCTGCACCCTCAGCTGGTAAAGACAAGGCGGCGTCTTCTAGGACGCTGAGGCGGTTATTCTCTTCGATGTTCTCCCTCATGGTCCAACGATCAAACCTGAAGTGTATTGTCCCACCTTCAGGAAACTGTAGAAAAAACTTCAACATGTTTCTCGCCATAAACATGGAAACGAACTTCTGCTTCTCCATGACAACGCAAGGTCTCACACAGAGGAGTTCACAAAACTTCATTGGACCGTTCTTCCTCATCCACTCTACAGCCCGGATCTCGCATCTCCGACTTCCATCTGCCTGACCCAACGGAGGATGGACTGCGTTGGCTCCGATGTTGGCCAGTGAAGTGGTACTATGCGGGCATACAGGCCGCCCCAGTAAGGTGGTGTAAGGCCGTAGCATTGCACGATGTTTTTGTTGAAAAAAATTTGTATCTAAAAGAGTAGGGAATAATACGGTGTGTTGGAATCGTGAATAAAAGCAAACTTATTTTCAGAAAAAAATATGTTGCAATACTTGTTGGACGCCCGTCGTAAAGTTGCAATAAGTCCTATCAGAAAGCAGCACTTTCCAGAATGGTGCCATTAGCGGGACAGAAAATGGCCAGTGAGACTGACTGTATACTGGTCCTGAGGCTGCGTGGCTGGTAAGAATTTACCGTCAGACCTCCTGAGTATGGGAGATAAGTCGTATGTTCTTTGTGGCTGAAGTGGTGTTTACATGTGTTTAACGTTTTCTAAATCGGCAGTTTGTGATTCTTATGGATCAGTGAAGTTATTTTATCAATAAAAACGTCTACACGTATTTGAAACTGTGGTTTCGCGCACGAGCGTGCAATTTGGTTTTTTCTTTTGCCGATATTCTTACTTACTTACTTACTGGTCGGTGCTACAGTCCTTGTATAACCTTGACCCCCTTCGTTACGAGTCCCCATTCCTCTCTGTACATTGCTTTCCTTTTCCAGATCTAGACTCCTATGGCTCTGCGGTCCTCCTCTGTACCTTCAAGCGGTCTTTTCCTGGGTCTTGTTCTCCTCCTTCACCTCGGGGGTTTTCCTATAAACACTTTCTTATCACTACCAGTTTCTGGCATTCTCTGTACTTGATCGGCCCATCTTACTTGTCCTTGCTCCCTTGATTTTCACTACAATAATCGTCTGTCTAAAAGGTTTGCCCTTGTTTTACAAGTTTTTGCCTCTCTCCCTGCCTCAAATATTTTTCTCAAAATCCTTTCGTATCTCAATAGGCAGACTTCTTCCTTTGTACTCACACCCTGTTTTCCAATATACACATTAACAGAGGCCTTAATATAGTCATAAATGCGCCGGATAAAAATTAATGACAACACTGCTGTAATTCAGACCTTCCCCCACAAAGATGGAAAGCGTCGTACATCGTCAGCTCTTCCCTCTCCGTCGATGCCTCGCAAGGAATACCCTGTGGGACGGATGATAACTTCTCTTGTGTTGTAGCAAGTGCCACGAGGAGGTTCCTCTACTGTGGCGAACAGCTCGTAATCGCGTGTGCTCATATTGGGTGAATACGGTCGATGTTATATCCCTGCCATCCCGAAACACTTTCACCAGTCTCGACATGGTACCGGTATGGCCTCACGCAGCCCCTGAAATTGTTGTTGTGCGCCCCGACCAGATGCCACGCAAGTTTTTCTTGTTTCATAAGCATACTGTTAGGGTGCCTGAGCTGGACTCCGGCGCTTTTAAACAGTACACACATCAACCGACTCAAACACAGCCGTTGCCACTCACTCCACTACTTAAACAGAATTTCTGCAACCAGCTACAGACAGCGCGTACTATTGAAGACGCATCTTCCACGTCACGGCAGTGTTGCCACTACGTTTTAGCAGACTCTAGCATTTTGATTTTTGTACTCCTGCTAACATTTCTGGAGTTGAATATGTTCTGCAAGAAACAATAGCATCAGTTTCCACTTACTATGCTTTCTTGTACTTCTACTGCTGTCCTGTTATCTTCTGTTATCATCTAACCTCGAAATTTAAACTCTTCCGCTCTCTGATATTCTTTCCTACTAATTTTTTTTGAGGACTCTCCTTCATCCATAACAGGACCTCTCATAGTCAAAAACTGTGTTTTACCCATATTCACTTCCAGTCCTACTCCCCCGCCGCTCCTTTTAATGCAGCATACGAATAATTATCCTTTAAAGCTCTACCATTCCTTGCAGTTAACTCTACACCATCACCTGGACCTACCGGTTAAACATTGCTCCCCCTGAGTTAGTTGGCAGATGCCGAATTACCTTCTCTGGTGCTACGTTAAAGCATAGCGCATAGATCACATTTCATTGTTGGAGTATTCTCCCTACTGGGAACTATCTAGACAACTCTTGTTCTGTAATGCCCTTGCAAACTGTTACTTTCACTGTCACTTCCGTCATCTTCATTACTTTTAGTAGGATTCTAAAATCTTCCATACATTGAAGAATCGTATTCCTGTCTAGGCTGTGGTACGCGTATTTAAAATCCACATACAACCGAAGCAGTCGCTTGTCATATTCATAAAATTTCTCTGACACTTGTCTCAATGAAATATCAGGACCATTGTGAATCTGTTTCTCCTAAATCGAACCCGATAAACTCAAAGTACTTTTTCTACCCGGTATTCTAGGCGAGAAGCTATAATCTTACTAAATACCTTATATGTTGTTTCTACACCGACCGACAAAAATCACAACACCAACAAGGAGCTGTGCGACGAAAAGAAAGTTGGTAGGCGTTGTGCAAATTTATATATATATATAAATATATAATTAAACAAACTAATTTTACTATTGACATAATTTATTGTTACGAATTTTGCAGCGAATAAATTGTCTTTCACTTTTAATTCACAAATCTTGTAAACTGTAAGCCAGGGGTGTCGTGAACTTACGTCGAATATGGTATCCTTGGCTATATTCGTCTTCTTCCGCCATAAGTATTTATCATTCTTGACCGTGTGTACAATATTAATTCTTAATCGAACTTCCTCTTCTAATGCAGGCAGCTATATTAACATGACATTGGGATAATGCGCGGAAGAAAAATTTCGTGGTTTTGCACAAAAACGAACTCTCAGACTTCATGTTTCTATAGAATTATTATTCAGACAACACATTGTATCACAAGAAATACGTCTTCTCGCTAAGAGAACTAAAGACAGAGTCTATGTAATAACTGCCAAAAAAACTGAATGGAGTTTTATCATTTGTCATTCGCCTTCCGGCGTGGCAAATTACATCTTTTCCGGCGCTTACAGCGACCGCTCTAATCATTATTATCATTGGTTTTAAATTATTGTCGTAGCTTGTTCGGGATTTTCCTCAGGTACCTATACAGCGTATTTCTACATCTGAAAGATGGCCTATTAAAATTTGGAGCCACTTGCATAATATTGACGCTAGTAGCACCAAACTGAGGATGCAAATTACATTTGCTTTAAATACGCAGTGTAATGGTCGTTATCATCGTGTTCGGTGTATGGCTGTGGACGATCGTACTGCATCTGCAGCAGCGATTTGAGCAACAGTTGGTACCACAGTGACACAACGAACTGTTACGAGTCTGTTACGTCAAGGACAACTCTGAGCCAGACGCCCTGCAACGAGCATCCCACTGACAACCATCGCCATTTGCGACTTCAGTGGTGTCAAGCGAGAGCTCAGTGGAGGGCAAGGTGGAGGTTTGTTGCGTTTTCTGATGAAAGTTGGTTCCGTCTCTGTTCCAATGATAGTTAGAAGGAGGCCAGGTGAAGGACTGCAACCAATCTGTTTGCGTGCTAGACACGCTGGACCTACACTTGGAGTTACGGTCTGGGGTGCGATTTCGTATGGGAGCAGGAGCACTCACGTGGCTATTCCACGCACCCTGACTGGCAATTTGTACGTCAATCTGGTGATCGACCTATTACTGATATTCATGAACAGCATTGCACGGGGTGTTCTCCAACACGATAATGCTTGCCCACATACCTCTGCTGTAAATCAACATGTTATACAAAACTGTCGACATGTTGCCTTGGCCTGTTCGATCACCAGATCTATCTCCAATGAAGCACGCATGGGACATCACTGGAAAAGAACTCCAGCGTCATCCATGAACAGCATTAACTATCCATGTACTGACCAACCAACTGCAACAGACATTGAACTCCATCCCACAAACTAACATCCGGCGACCACAAAACATAATGCATGCACGTTTGCATGCTTGTATTTAACTTTCTGTTGATTACACCCGTTATTTATGCACCAACGTTTCACATTTGCAATGTCTTATCTCGCACTTATATTAACCTATGATCTTGCAATGTTAATCACTGAAATATGTTATCTAAATAAATGAATTCCTGAAATTTACTTGCTTATCTCGCTCTTAAATTAATCTGTATGGTGTAGTGTTAATCGCTTACATATGTTAACTTGACGAATATATTCCAGAAATTTCATTACTCTACATCAATTACTGACTGGTGTTGCGATTTTTTCCGTCATTGTATAATAAGACAATAGTCCCGCGGTAACTACTGTACTCTGAGTTATCGCCTTTCGTATGTAATGGACAGATTATTTCCACGCTCCTACCCTTACTAATTTCTTCCTTTCATCCTTTGTCCCAGTATTCTGCCCGAGTGCTAGGTTTTAATGTGTGTGCATATGTTCGAGTAGGCTGAGGCCTCATATCAGACGGCGGAGCAATTAGGTAGCTAGAGGCGGTGGTAAATGAAGGAGACGCAATAACGAGGTCTGACTGCAGGCAAAAAACTACACTTACATCTGTGTAGACTTGAAGGACTTTGTTTCTGTGGCCTAATGAGTTTGAACTTTATCCTTCTGAAGACTTTCATATATAAATACCACGAACCAGTTGAAGGCGGCGTGTGTTTTCCATTCCGGTGGTAGGATCTTTGAATCTTCATGAATGCAGCTAATGTAAACTCCTTACTTGATTTTTCAATTACAATCCGTTAATAGCCTGGAAACGGAAAACGGACTGGTTTCTGTGTGGCGGGGCTACATCCGAAGATCGCCTTGTTATCAACAGTAAAAGTGCGTCTTAACAAATACAGTCAGTGTTAGGTTCCTTGTTTTAAATTATACAGGATGTCTCAAACCATTTATTCAAACTGAAACAAATTATAGTAGGTCCACAACATATTATATTGAGACAATAGTCGGAAATGCGTATTTATTGGGTTATGCATATATACAACATACACGGCGTAACAATAACTTAGCTCATAGTAGCTGTTCAAAATCACGACGTCCAGTCTCAGTGAACGCACGGCAACGGCGTTGAAGTTTTTATGCACTCTCTCAAAGACCCCGGATATCTGTTGTATCAGGAGACAGGCTGCCTAGGCCCTAGCAAGGTCTTCATCAATTTCTACGGTGCTTTCATACCCCAACGTCTTGACGTAACCCCAGAAGAATAAGTTCAGATTTGTGGGATCCAGCAAAAAGTTAGCCATGGGACACGACCCCTGCTTCCACTCCAACGCTGAGTGTACGTGTCGTTCAAGTGCACTTACACATTAACATCTCAGTGGGCTGGGGCACCGTCGGTTGAAGCCACTTTCTTTCACGGACAACAAATGGTACAGTCTCCGAGAACTGTGGCAGGCTATGTTGCAGGAGCACCAGGTAACGTGGAACAGACAATCTGTGAGACAGCAAATAAGGTCCTATTAGGTGGTCTTAAACAATGCCCCCCCTCCCCCATACGTTGACGGAGAATCGTTACTACTGGCCCCCGACCCGGAAGGCGTCGCATGGCTGTTGCAGCTGTTGAAAACACCATCAGGGGTGAAAGAGGCCTCATCCGCGAACAATACAAACTCTACGAAGTTCGGCGCTACAGCACTGCGGTCGATAATCCAGTGCCAAAAGTAACGCGGGGCTCAAAATCCATTTTCCCATTGCTTGCACATGAGTTTTAGGACAGGAGTGTAATCCCAGTACTCTCCACACTGTATACTTAGAATTGTATGTTTCACGGCAAAGTTGTCAGGCGCCTAGGCGTGGGTGGCCACGCGCTCCGTGCCCTCGTAGTCTGGTGTTCGGACATGTCTTTGGCGGGTAAGAATGCGATCGGTTATTCGCGATTGTCACATTGAAGGACATTTTTATCATACCTTCCTGTCTGCATATTGGTCTCAGGCTACACAAGATCGGGTAAAACACAATATTGTAATGATGAAGCATTTCGAACAGTCTGAATTTTCCAGCCCTGTAAAATATTTTGAAGATATGTTACACAAGAATCAGTATTTGTCAAACCGGTACAGCCCATCGGAACTTAATCGCATTTGCTTAATTAAGTTGCCTGAACACTTAAGACATATTATTTTGGCTGGACGTTGTAAAGATGATATCGAAGCTTTCCAAGGACTTTTGCAAGAACTGGAAATCGACACGGACAATCGCATGATGCGAAAACAGGAAAACAACAACAATTAAAGGTCACATCCATTACGCTCCGTCTCCTCGTAGTCTATTGTTCGGACATGTCTTTGGCGGGAAGCTCTCCGCAGTGTAAACATCCCCGTCTCTCGTAAAAATGACTCTGAGCACTACGCGACTTAGCTTCTGAGGTCATCAGTCGCCTAGAACTTAGAACTAATTAAACCTAACTAACCTAAGGACATCATCACACACATCCATGCCCGAGGCAGGATTCGAACCTGCGACCGTAGCGGTAGCCCGGTTCCAGACTGTAGCGCCTAGAACCGCACGGCCACTCCGGCCGGCCGTTTCTCGTAAGTTAGTATCCATTAGGATAAGGCCTGTGAGGAAAACATTCTCTGTACATTGTTGCTGCTCTTGCTTCTTTACAGGCACTACATCCTGCCCCATCGTTCATTAAATACATGGCTGCTAACTCTAGTGGCGAGTAACGTTCCATCTTTGACTACACGTCATTGACTGTACACAGTAACACACCTCACCATGGACACATTACAAGCTGTGGACAACTGACACCAAGAATTGCGCTGTGCCTGCAGCACAGGCTAATGCGCCGGTGGGATGCATGCGCTCGTCACATGGCACATGTGTTAGTAGCTAAGTTGTGTACAGTATGTCTGTTTGGTGGTTAGGGATGTACGCTGTTTATCACCCGCTGCCTGTCTCAGTGTACAACTGACACCCGATATCTTTGAGAGAGTGCGGAAGAACTACTTGTGCCGTTGCAATATATGAATTGAGACTAGCGGTTGTCACTTTCAACAATTACTAATGGCTACGTTGTTGTTATGTGGTATACGCTGTGTAACACAACAAATATGCATTTCCGACCACTGGTTCTCTATCTGAATATAATCGGTTTTGGTCCGACTATCACATGTTTCAGTTTGACGCGAAAGATTTGAGACCCTTATATTATTAATGAAAGTTTTATTTTCTCCAATTGGCCAGTTAATGCCTGTCCGTTCAAAATCACACCCATCTACATTCTCTGTACATTGTTGCTGCTCTTGCTTCTTCACAGGCACTACTACCTCCTGGAACACCCTGCATAAGCGAAGCAGAGACGCGTAAGGGGGAGTGATTCCTTCGACGGTACGGGCAGCAAATCGGATAATTCACTAATATAAGCAAATTTTGCAAAGTGCTGCATGTTATTGCACGGCGCCTGGAAACTAGCATCTCGGAAAGAGCGAAGCTGATCGGCTGTTGGCGTCGCACTGTCGTGAGCATCTGTGGAAAGTGGTTGAAGTATGGTGAAATCACGAATAGGACACAAAATGATGTATGTCAATGCTTCGTAACACAAGATGGATATAGGAGGTTTGCTCACTCTGAAATCATGACACGGTTCGCTTCGCTAGATGAGCGGTCAGCGCGGCGGCTTGCTAACTGAAAATGCCAGGGTTCGAGTCCTGGCCGGGTTGTAAATATCCTCCACTCCGGGACTGTGTGTTGTGCTGTCCTTACGTTCGCGTCGTCAGAAATAACAACCCACTGTTGAACTCGCTGTATGGGCGCCTCCTGAAACCCAATAAACAGAAGAGAGCGTAATAGGCGGTATTCCATGGCAAATATGACGATACTGGGAAAGGCATAATCGATGTACAGTATTCAGTGTACATAGTTGAGCACAGTGTTGGGTTGTTTTGGGGGAGAAGACCAGACAGCGAGGTCATCGGACTCATCGGATTAGGGAAGGAAAGGGAAGGAAGTCGGCCATGTCCTTTCGAAGGAACCATCCCGGCATTTACTTGGAGCGATTTAGGGAAATAACGAAAAACCCAAATCAGGATCGCCGGACGTTGGATTGAACCGTCGTCCTCCCGAATGCGAGTCCATTGTGCTAACCACTGCGCCGCATCGCTCGGTGAATATGGTGTACAGTATTCAGTGTACATAGTTGAACATTTGGTTCTACAGTAGACAGTCCGTCTGTGTTCCCACGATAAACCAACGACCATGTCAATTATGATTGCTCTTTCGACAGGACCATGGAGATTGAATCGAGGATCTATGAAAACGTACCCCCGGTCGGACGAATCACTTTCATTGTTAACCAGATCGATGGTCATGTCCCGATACGCCATCACTCAGACACACGGCTGCTTGAGAAATGCATCGTGACGCGGTCGCGCGGCGGTGGGGGCAGTATTACGCTGTGGAAGACATATACCTGGGATTCCATTGAACCTACGCTAATAATCATAGACGCCATGATAACAGTGGACTCGGTGAACTTTTCTGCGGACCAACTTCTTTGTGCCTTCGGCGACGGCGATGAATAACCATCAGTCTCACAAGTGCTACAGTGCCACAGTGATTTGAGGAGTATGATACTGAACTCGCGTTGACGCCTTGGCCATTAAATTCGTCTGAGCCCAGCCCGGTGGAACAAATCGGGGTTACATCAAATGTATTCGCAGTTCCGAACGTGGACAGCCATCACCTGTATAATGGAATGACTACAATGAAGCCGGCCGAGCGGTTCTTGGCACTACAGTCTGGAACCGCGCTACCACTACGGTCGCAGGTTCGAATCCTGCCTCGGGCATGGACGTGTGTGATGTCCTTAGGTTAGTTAGGTTTAAGTAGTTCTAAGTTCTAGGGGACTGATGACCTCAGAAGTTAAGTCCCATAGTGCTCAGAGCCATTTGAACCATTTGAACTACAATGAAAATTTGTGTCGTATCGGGAATCGAACCCGGTTTTCTAATTATCCCGAGTGGTCGCCGTACCATTATGCTTTTCGAGCATGACTCACGGCCAGACCGAAACATCCATATGTCGTCAACCACGTGTCTACAACGTTTACTCGCACGTCCATGCATGTCCGAAGGAACTTTGCGTCGTACTTCGAAACAACACAGGCACTGCAGTTCCGTGAAAATCTGGGACGCTATCGGACATTAGCTCTATATCCTCAAATCACCGGCAAAATACCTCCGGAAAACTACTAACGGCTTGTAGAATCCATGTCACACACTATCGCTGTTGCTTTGCCTTGCGTTGCAAAGGTTGACCGATACGCCACGGTCTGCTACTCACTCGCTGTTTGGAACGCCGTAGTCCATAATTCTTAGTTCTTGTTTTAGTGCCGTGCTTTTTACAACAAATGTTTACAAAAACACATACATAGAAAATCATAACAAAAATATGAACTAATGGTCACTAAACTTTACAATATTATTAACGGAAAAAAGTGCCTTGCTGCTTCCTTTCATTTAAATACTGTACCAATCGTCGGTAATTAATCGGTAATCTAAAAGACTTAAACTAATATATATATGAAGGTAGTATCTGTTCTCGAAAGAACAGATACCACTGATAACTGTGCAGCTTCTCTAGAATGTAATGATAATTAAATCGACACCCTAGCCGCAAACAGGCGTTGATATACATCATTGGGGACATGTTGAAAATGTGTGTCCCGAACCAGGACTCGAACCCGGGATCTGCTGCTTACATGACAGACGCTGTATCCATCTGAGGCGCCGAGCAATAAGTGTGATGGGCAAGCATCTATTAGGCGCACTACTAAAGTAGTGGTGTGGACATGTTGGGAATGTTGGTCTCACGGGAAGCGTGCAAGGGACAAGTCCCCACAGGCGCATTCTCCTCTGTGCCCTCGCTGGCTCAGATGGATAGAGCGTCTGCCATGTAAGCAGGAGATCCCGGGTTCGAGCCCCGGTCGGGACACACATTTTCAACATGTCCCCAATGATGTATATCAACGCCTGTTTGCAGCTAGGGTGTCGATTTAATTATCATTACATAAACTAATCATCAAGCCGTGTTGCTGTTGTGTACGTCAGTGTTACGTTGGTTTCCCAACACCACTCATGCACCCCAGTGGTCTAAGGAGGCACAGCTCGCACATTCATACTTCACGCACTCTCACACCATGCAACACTTACTTCTAATTATTCTATCCATTACCGAGTTTAGCTACCTCTAACCCATTCTACTTTACGCTAATCTGGACTTTGATACTTCCCATGATGTCAACTTATTGGATGGTGACGCTGATGCGGATATCTGCCGCAGAGTCAGGGTGGAAGACTGCTCAGTACCATCTGTACACTGTGGCGTCAGCATAGATCAGACATCGGCATGAATTCACCTTTTCGTCTGAAGCTGACCAATAACTCTCAAAAGTCGACGTACAGATATAATCAATTAACAGCTGCTGCAATGACATAAAAATAGCAGGTCTTTTTAACAATTTTTAGCGCAGAAGGACTTTTATCTTCCATTTTCATCTGGTCCCATTTGCCATTTCCTTCCTAGCCATCTACAAACGTACCACTGTGACTCGCACTCCACGTGCTCACACCACGTAATACAAAACTTTGCCAAAGGCGCACCTCTGGCGCTGGCGATCCACAGTCGAAGTACAACAAGGCAAACATCATCGCACTACTGGCTATAATCCGTAAGTGATAACCACATACGAAAAACTACCACAAGCGAAAAATATCGCACCATCGGCGATAATCGATGTTTAACCCCACTCGAGAAAACCACGAACGCGAACACGTCACCCCATTGGCGATAACCCTAATCGAACCACAATGAAAAAAATAACAACACGCGAACGTCAACACACCTCTGGCGTGGACAATCCATGTACATCTCGCAAGATAACATCTGTATCGGTGGCATGATCCGAATCACGCCAAGATCTACTATCGGATCACAACCTGAACTTCTGTGGCACCACTGTCGCTCCTTACTCCGAATGCCGAGACAGACCGTGCATACTCCCCATTCCCGATGCACACAATATCAACGGACAAAACGAAACCATTTGTACATTTCAAGGTGAACTCTGAGAAGAATTGTGTCTCCAAGATTTGCGCTATTATTTCTGAACCAAAAATGCAATTTTCACGTTGTTCCAGCACATACCTTGATGTGGCGTGACAAGCTTCTAATACAGTAATGTTCAAGTGTTGAACCAACCAGTTTTGTCATAAACCCGAGATGTTTTCGCCGAGAAATCGGCACATTCCTATCCACGAAATAAATTTTTATCTGTGAAACATGACAGGATACAAGTACGTCACAAATTTGCGGTAAATTATCAAAGTTCAAATGCTGGACAGAAAACTACGAACGCCAAACTCATTGATCAGGTATCGCAGGAGTGGATCTAATGCGCTATTTATAATAATCAGTCCTCCAAAAAGTGCAAGTGCGAACAACTTAAGAACAGCACTAAATGATTACATAAATTAATCGGAAACAAATGTTTCTTAACACTAACTTAATGAGATAACGAGGCCGCAGCGGCCGACTATCAATTCGTGCGTGGACTCCTGCGATTTGTTTGATGGGTTAGGTGGTCTGATTTCCACTATGTCATTCTGGTGATCAAGTTGCGGACTTCGCCTACCAATCTCTCAATTATTCCTTTTAAGTAGCATGTTTATGTGTAATCAGCGCTCTGCACCCTCGACAAGAGATTCTATGGCTGAACGAACTAGCAGTTAGCAAGTGGATAGAGAAGTTTATGGACATGTTCTATCTTAGTGGAGACTCTGTGTTGGTAGGACATGCATTGTAAAGTGAGCCGCAAGGAAATGTATGATGACGTATGTTTCATTGGTAACGTTTGGGCAGTGGAATTATTGACAACTATATAATTTTTGGAACTGGATGTCACATGAATAAGGTAAAATTTTCTAAATATATTGTTTGCTCTCCAACGAAATCTTTCTTTTGTCATCCATATGGTTCCTAGTAGTTAGAGTCTATAGTAGAGAAAATCGTTTTATTTAGCTGGCTGTAGTTGCTGCTTGCTGTAATTGCTGTAGTTTTTGTTATGAAGATTTTCTGTGAGGTAAGTGACTCATAAAAAAAATGGGGTTTCCACTCTCACGATTCGTGACTGAAATGAGTTTAGACAATAGAGTTGGAGGTATGAGTCGTGCGTAGCTCATGTTCCCGCCATCGTGAATTTTAAACCCTGTTTTTAACGTACTTCCTCCTCACTACGTTAATGTAAATTACTGGTGTCACTGAGTTGCTGCTTTGCCTGACCGTGAGCGGCGCTAGCAGCGCGTATCTATATATCCCCTATCGTACATAGTATCTTTGCTCGACTACTATTGCTTCCAGGTCGTTGTCTGTCGTAAGCTAGTTCGGGACTCGAGTTCGGGCTGCCAGTCAGTTGGAACGCCTCTGGAGCGCAGTCCGGACCGGCCAGTCGGGGAGTTGCAGTGCAGCACTAGTGCTGTCAGGTTGGAGCTGTGAGGTCTGCGTCGACACGGCTCGCCCGACCACTGCTGCCACGCATCACTTGAGCCATGTTACGGTCGTGGTGGATCGTCGGTCGGTCGTCCTACCGGACGACGCGTTTTGGCTCATCGATAGTTCATGAGTCGGCTGTGTGTGTGTGCATCGACTCCCGATTTTTCTTCGTGCGTACTTAGTTACTGTTGGGTATCGTTCAGGGCTTCGTGCAAATGTTTTTCAGGTTGTTTGTGTAGTTGGCGTTATTTCCAACAATGACTATTTTAGATGTTATCGGCATTCTGAGGGTAGTCGGTCGGTTGGTGCGGACCAGGGAGTATATCTCCGTTTGGTGCAGTTGGCTGGGTCCGCTGGCGGTCCCTGCGCAGTGTCGGAGCGTGTGTGGAGTTGTCCGATCCCTATGAGCATCGTGGTTCGCCGACCCAGGACGTCAATGTGGAGTGGTGTGTTAAATACCCAAGCGACGCCCGTTCATGTTGCGTCGTTCGTTTCGGTGTTTCGCTGTTGGGCAGCTTTTCCTGTGAGCAACACCCAGTGTTTGTAGTGATGAAATCGAGCCGCCGCGCGGTGGAATTAATTATGTTGGTTCACTACAATTCAAGTGCACCAGCGGAATTTTCTGCCTTGTGGCCGTTAGTGTTCAGGTTACCTGCCCTGTCCACTGACGTAAATTCAGCAAGTGTTCCTTTTTGGTGAATTTAGCTATATTACCTTATTTCATTTCAAGTGTACCAGCGGAATTTTCTGCCTTGTGGTCGCTAGTGTTCCGGTTACCCGCCCTGGCCCCTGACGTAATTTCAGACAGCGTCCTTTCCTCACCTGTTGTCGCTGTCCAACATGGTGTGTAGTTTTGACAGCTTAATACATATTTCACTGTGGATAATCACGTCCGTAACAGTTTGGTTTTTGAGTTTTTATGTACCGATTGGTGGCAAGCAAGTCGTTTGGTCGGTCGGTCCGTGACTGTCTCTTCGATGGTTTACTGACGGATCAAGTGTAGTTGGGCCCACCACCTGCCTCACCTAAGTGAACGTTAATGTTTCGAGGGATAGCAAGTGGCTGAAGACCCACAGTTGATTTTCCAAAAATTGAAAAATACTTTAACCTTATATATTATTTTATTATAAATTATATTATATATTATATTTTATTATATATTATTTTATTTGCAATTTTAACTGCAAGTCTTCAGTCACTTGAAATTTATGTTGTTGCTTTTTAAGATTTCTTGTTTAGAGGCCTTCAGCCGTGAAAGAAATGGATTTTGAAACTCGTAATTGTAAAGGTTCGGCTATGTGCCATGTTGGTTTAAAGGTGTTATTAAATTACAATAAATAACAGTTTTGAAGTTAAACTGTCAGACACCTTATGGCCCTGATGATTTTCACGGGTTTGCAGCCGGGTTCCATCGTCCTGACGCCAACACGATATTTCGGCGGACCATCTGGCCGCCATCTTCAGGTGAAATTGAGTGCACAATCACGCCGGAACTGAAGAGACCTCATTTTTTTTTTCATTTATTGAATTTCAATTCCCCCCGAAGGGGGCGGGCTGGCAGCAGCTTAGTATGCCGCTCTTCAGCCGACAGATTGTGTGACAAAGATCAAGAGAACAAATAATAAAAAAACAGGCGATAAAATCGGAGACTTAGAGAGTAACAAGGCGAAAAGAAATCGTGGAACTTAAAACAACAACACAGGGATGATGACGCTAATAAAAATACATACGAAGCAGACAGGGAAAACAATAGACAATTAAAAAAACACGGCGACAGTCTGGATTCTGATCGCAAAGGACATAAAATTCACACCTAGCGACAGCATGGTTTCTGTTCGCAACACGAGAAAGACAAACAACACTGAATAGTCACTGGAACACTGCACTAAAAAGTTGGCAAATGTGACACCACAGTCGAGAGCAGGTGGGGGGATACTGGACAGAAGATGGGAAAACAAAAAAGGGGGGAAAGGAGAGTAAAAGCGAAGGGGGGAGCCGGGAAAGGAGCTGAAGGAGGATGAGGACCCATAAGAGGGGTGGGGGGCAGATGCGACAGGGAGTGGGGTAGGCAGAGGAGGGGAATACAAAAGGACTGGGGGGGAGAAGGGAGGTAGGGAGAGGTTTAGTGGGGAGAAAACAGGACGGAAGGGGGGGGGGGGGGGGAAGAGGGAGCCCAGGGAAAGGACAGAGGAAAGGAGGGGGATTGAGGATCAGAGTTGATAGGAAGGATAAATGGAGGGAGAGAGGGCATCATCCGGGAGGGGGCGTTGACGGAAGCCACCTTGGGAAAGGAGATGGAGGGTGTAGAGATGGAGGGTAGGGGGGACACAACGGTGAAGACGTGGCAGGGGGCGGGGATGGGAGAGGAGAGGAGCAACCAGGGGGTGAGGGGGTTCAAGACGGCGGGAGGTGTAGAGGATGCAGATATGTTCGAGGAATAGGAGCAGATGGGGGAAAGGAATGAGATCATAGAGGATCCGCGTGGGGGACGGGAAGCGGATACGGAAGGCGAGGCGGAGTGCATGACGCTCAAGGATCTGGAGGGACTGATAGAATTTGGGGGGGGGCAGATATCCAGGCAGGACTGGCATAACAGAGGACGGGACGGATGAAGGATTTGTAGGTGTGGAGGATGGTAGAGGGGTGCAACCCCCATGTCCGACCAGAGAGGAGTTTGAGGAGTCAGAGGCGGTTGTGGGCTTTGGATTGGATGGAGCGGAGATGAGGTATCCAGGTGAGGTGAAGGTCAATGGTGAGGCCAAGGTAGGTGAGGGTGGGGGTGAGGCGGAAAGGATGTGCGCAGACAGTAAGGGAGAAATCCAGGAGCCGGAAGGAGCGAGTGGTACGACCTATGATGATTGCCTGGGTCTTGGAAGGATTGAGTTTCAGGAGCCATTGGTTACACCATGCAGCAAAAAGGTCAAGGTGATTAGAGACCTCAGATTCGGCGGCTCTTTTATACCGTGGGTACTGGCTGATGCGCGTGCGCGAGCAACGGAAGAGCTGCCCTCTGTGAGGCGAAGAACTGCAGCGGCGCCAGCGGTGAAAAATGCCAAAAGCGAGGAATCGCAAAACTAAAATGCAGCCGGTCGGAAACCAGACCGTTGTTGTTTTATCTGTGATAAAATATGATTCCCCGTCTTGCTTAAAGGAAAACCTTTGTCTCTGTTAATAATATCATCAGACAGACGTATTTCCATTGATTCTTCCAATACACAATCCCAGTAACGGGAAGCCGAGGCAATAATTTGCGTCTCTTTGAAGGACATATTGTGCCCTTCATTAAGACAGTGTTCAGTAACGGCTGATTTTTCCGGCTGGAGCAGACGTGTATGCCGTTGATGTTCCACACATCGATCTTGAACTGTACGAATAGTCTGTCCAATGTAGGCCTTGCCGCAGTGACAGGGAATCTTGTATACCCCAGGCTTCCTCGGTCCCATATCATCTTTCACCGATCCAAGAAGGGATCTAGTTTTGGTCAGAGGCATCAGGACGCTTTTAATATCATATTTCCTGAGGGTTCTTGAAATTTTCGAAGAAATACTTCCCACGAAGGGTAAAAAAGCAACAGATTTGGAAGTGTCCACCGTTGGTTCTCGTGGGGGTCCAAATTGAAAAGCACGAGTAATTTGGTGATCAGAATACCCATTCTGCCTGAAGACAACCTTAAGGTGATCCAGCTCCTGTTTCAAGTTATCGGAATCCGAAACAGCATAAGCCCTCTTGAGCAGTGTGCGAAAAACTCCCAAGCGTTGATGTTGTGGATGACAACTTGTGGAATGGAGGTCGCGGTCCGTATGCGTAGGTTTTTGATATACACTGTGGTCCAAAGTCTCATTTTCTCTCTTATGTACTGAGACATCCAAAAATGGTAATTTGCCATCATTTTCAATTTCCATCGTAGATTTGATTCGTGGATGAAGGCAGTTAAAATGATTTAAAAATCGATGAAGAGATTCCATTCCATGTGGCCAAACGATGAAAATATCATCCACGTATCTCAAAAAACATGTTGGTTTAAGAGAAGATGTCTTAAGTGCCATATGCTCAAAATCTTCCATAAAGAGATTGGCGACAATAGGGGAAAGAGGACTCCCCATAGCCACACCGTCAGTTTGTTCAAAAATTGCTTCATTAAATAAAAAAAAATAAAAAAAATACGTCGATGTCAATACATGGCGGCACAGCTCACTAGTTTTGTCATCCAAGAGTTGACCAATTAGCAATAAACCCTCCTCCAAAGGTACCCGAGTGAAAAGTGAAACAACATCAAAGCTCACTAGAAGGCCAGATGTTCCAGGGCGTAGAATAAAATCGGACGAGTTGGATATGTGGTGTTCACACTTGTTTCACTTTTCACTCAGGTACCTTTGGAGGAGTCTTTATTGCTAATTGGTCAACTCCTGGATAACAAAACTAGTGAGCTGTGCCGCCATGTATTGACATCGACGTAATTTTTTTTATTTTTATTTAACGAAGCAATTTTTGAACAAACTGACGGTGTGGCTATGGGGAGTCCTCTTTCCCCTATTGTCGCCAATCTCTTTATGGAAGATTTTGAGCATATGGCACTTAAGACATCTTCTCTTAAACCAACATGTTTTTTGAGATACGTGGATGATATTTTCAGGCCACATGGAATGGAATCTCTTCATCGATTTTTAGATCATTTTAACTGCCTTCACCCACGAATCAAATTTACGATGGAAATTGAAAATGATGGCAAATTACGATTTTTGGATGTCTTAGTACATAAGAGAGAAAATGGAACTTAGGGCCACAGTGTATACCGAAAACCTACGCATACGGACCGCGACCTCCATGCCACAAGTTGTCATCCACAACATCAACGCTTGGGAGTTTTACGCACACTGCTCAAGAGGGCTTATGCTGTTTCGGATTCCGATAACTTGAAACAGGAGTTGGATCACCTTAAGGTTGTCTTCAGGCAGAATGGGTATTCTGATCACCAAATTACTCGCGCCTTTCAATTTGGACCCCCACGAGAACCAACGGTGGACACTTCCAATTCTGCTGCTTTTTACCCTTCGTGGGAAGTATTTCTTCGAAAATTTCAAGACTCCTCAGGAAATATGATATTAAAAGCGTCCTTGTGCCTTTGGCCAAAACTAGATCCCTTCTTGGATCGGTGAAAGATGATATGGGACCGAGGAAGCCTGGGGTATACAAGATTCCCTGTCACTGCGGCAAGGCCTACATTGGACAGACTATTCGTACAGTTCAAGATCGATGTGTGGAACATCAACGGCATACACGTCTGCTCCAGCCGGAAAAATCAGCCGTTACTGAACACTGTCTTAATGAAGGGCACAATATGTCCTTCAAAGAGACGCAAATTATTGCCTCGGCTTCCCGTTACTGGGATTGTGTATTGGAAGAATCAATGGAAATACGACTGTCTGATGATATTATTAATAGAGACAACGTGGAATCCTATTTTAACCCAGATAAAACAACAACGGTCTGGTTTCCGACCGGCTGCATTTTAATTTTGCGATTCCTCGCTTTTGACAGTTTTCACCGCTGGCGCCACTGCAATTCTTCGCCTCACAGAGGGCAGCTCTTCCGTTGCTCGCGCACGCGCAACAGCCAGTACCTGCGGTATAAAGGAGCCGCCAAATCTGAGGTCTCTTCAGTTCCGGCGTGATTGTGCACTCAATCTCACCTGAAGATGGCGGCCAGATGGTCCGCCGAATTATCGTGTTGTCAGGACGATGGAACCCGGCTGCAAACCCGTGAAAATCATCAGTATTTGATACGCCGGGAAAATCTACGCTATCACACCTTATGGCCCTTTCCACGATCCTAATCACCTGTTCTACTCAGCGGATTTAGCAAGTGTCTGTGAGGTAAGTGACTTATAAAATAAAAAATGGGGTTTCCACTCTCACGATTCGTGACTGAAATGAGTTTAGACAATTAACAGGGATGGAAGTAGTTTCATATTTTTTTAATATCATATTTTTTGGATTTTTATTATTGCTAGGATTTCTTGCAATTTAGGGCCATTCTTTTTTGTTAATTATTGGAATTCATGTTGTCACTGTATAGCAGTTTGATTGCATTGGGCTTTTATATTGTCGGTAATAAATGGATAGATTAAGTTTGAGTTGTCTTTGTCAGGGAAAATTCTGTAAGTCAATGTTTAAATGATAAAAATAATTAATGACTTAGTTTCACCTTGTTCGCCCTGAGTTCCAAGACCGGCTGCATGAAGTGGTTAGAATTTTGCATTTATCTCCTGTTGCTATTTCCGTTTTCGCGAAAGTTACCGCCATGCGCTCCCCTACGCTTCTATCATTCCACTGAGGCTCATAATTAAATCGTTGACCTTAATACTGGTTCAAATGGTTCTGAGCACTATGGGACTTAACATCTGTGGTCATCAGTCCCCTATAACTTAGAACTACTTAAACCTAACTAACCTAAAGACATCACACACATCCATGCCCGAGGCAGGATTCGAACCTGCGACCGTAGCAGTCGCGCGGTTCCGGACTGAGCGCCTAGAACCGCTAGACCACCGCGGCCGGCCCTTAATACTGGTTTATTGTTGCCCGTCGTTATTTCCTCCAGACGCACCTTGCGAATTTCGGGCCCTTGCGTTTCGTGCTTCCCTGACGAAATCTAATTCTCGTAGAGCACTGTTGAATGACTCTATTGTGTCATTACAGTTGCTAATTAGGAGTTCCTGGTACGTCAATGTAGCAGTCTCGTATTATCTCCTTCTCGCTACATGGTTCCTCTTGAAAAGCATCTCGAGAAACTTTACCGGACTGCTGTATCCCGATGATTCGTAATCCTTCCCTAACATGATTTCCTGTTGAATCCTTTCTAGAGTGTCCTGTAGCCAGTAGGTATTTAGGAAAGCCTTTCTGAATTCGCCGTAACTGCGGCAGCTTGGTGCAACGCTACGCAAGTGCTCTGCTATTGAACCTTCGAGGTATCCACACGCAAATTCCAATTTTTATACTAGTGGCCGTGGCTCGGGTAGAACCCTATCATACTGAGCAATTCATGAGTTGTGGTGTAATGAATTTTGGTTCTCTCTGTAGGCCTGAAACTTTTGAACTGAGAGAAAGTGTTTTAAGTCGAAATATTCATAATTTTGCGCCCCTAGACTTTCTCTAAATCCTGGCGTTCGTGTGCCCAAGTTTTTACGGTCTGCCGATCCCTGAACACTACTGCACCCTCATCTCGTGTCTGAATTGCGAGCAGTTGTGGCCCGGCAAGATACTTTGTGCACTAGGCGCCACTGACTGCACAAGCTCGGCCGAGCGCCGTATCCGTTAGGCGGGCGCTTCTGCCGTATATCGGCTTGTGCCTTGGACGTGGCTCCAGGGTGGGTTGCAGATTTTTGTGTTTGACATTCTTGGTGACCAACGAACTCACGGTGACGTGCTGTTTCTTCTGGCTGAATTTCTAGATGAACGACCCATTCGCATATTTGTCTCATCTCATCCGCCAGCTCATTCTGTTAGGTAGACACACGCGTTTGCTCGTCTTTGATTTCTTACATTTCTTCGTGTTTTTTCAGCTACTCTCTGTCCCCATTTTTTTTAAGAGCAGAAATAGGCTTCTTGGTTGCGTTCACTTCTACTTTTGCCAGCGCTGCCTGGTCTCGGGAAATTTGAGCATTTTTCCGTGCATGTCGTGCAACTGATCTGGCTGTCCCAGTTTACGTCTGGACTCTACTGGTACTTCCTCCGTCTCATCTGACGTTTTCCTAATGTCTTCAACTTCTGCTTTTAGAAACTTAACTTCATTCCTGACCTGATTACGTTTACGACAAATTCATCAGATCTCCTCTGAATTTTCTTATTTTCTTTCATTACTTCGTCTTGTCTCTTTTCCTATGTGTCTCGTTGCTTCTGAATTTCCCTGATTGATGAGGATCTCCTGTTTTTCGTCTTCTTCCTGCCGTCTCTTTTCTTCCCATTCCTTCCTGTTTTCCCTCCTCCGGTCGTCTCTTCTGTACCTCTTGCAAAAATTAAATTATCGATTCTAACTGCGTACTCCCAGTAACGCACGCGATTCAGCTGCGCTATGACGCCTTGTTCATGAAACCGGACTGTTACTTTCCCTCACTGTACCTCTCTCCGTACTTACAGGAACCACATGACCTGACACCTCGACATCGTTTTCACTTTCATTTCCAGAGTGAAGTGAACCCTCTCCTGACCTTTGTACCTTGTTTTCTGGATGATTTAAATGAACTTCTTCCATTCTGTCTTGTTCAGCATAAATGGCTGGCTCGTGTTCCACTTTGGACGTCAATAGTGCGCAGCTTTCCTCACTACACACGTGAGCTTTGCTTTTTGCTAGCATTCGAATCCCTTGCTACTTTCGCGAGTTTCCGACTCTAATGCATCACGCGCTACAACTCTACTCTGACTTTCCTTCTAATAATGCACACACCTATGCCCAAGCCCATCAAACAAAAAGCAGGGGCCTACAGGACAACACCTGGGAGAGCGCTGTTAGTGCTAATGGGGATCTGTCCACTAGACATAAAAATTCGGGAGCAAGCCGTCTGGTACTGGGCGAGGAAGGAGAACAGGGACAAAATCAGGGAAATACTTGGGGTTTACGCTGGGGACAAGTATGCCATCAAAAAGAGAGGGATTGAACTCTGGCAGGATCAATGGAACAATGAGGATACGGGACGCAGAACCTATGAACTGCTACCGGATATAGAGGAAAGGTTAAAATTCACATTTTTCACACCCACGAGAGGAATGCTGCACTTTCTTACTGGACATGGACCATACCCGACATATCTATGTCGGTCTGGGAAGCAGGCTACACCAGCGTGTGACTGTGGTGCTGCGCAAGGTACCCCAGAACATGTGGTGTATGAGTGCCGCCTCTTCGATGATGTAGCCCATGATCTACGACAGCAGTTACCGAACAATGACACGTACCACATATTAAGGCACGAAAACAACTTCAACACCCTAAATAATCTCACTGATGAAATATCAAAGAAAGTACTTAAGAACTTTTTAAGGGACAATCATCAGTAAAAGGCAAACACTTTCACCGACTTAGACTTCGTGCACCCTTCCTGTACCGCCGGGTAGGGACTTGGCCAGCCGCCACACGGCTGGAATCCGCCTTACCCTGGACAAGGAGGGAGGGGGGTACACAAACACCGGAATGGAACGCACACCGATTATGACATATGTAGTTAGATTAGATGTAGAAGATAGGATAACACCTAGAATAGACTGCAGCGGCACAAAGTTAAAGGCCAGCCCAGTGCCAGGGGCACGCCCACTGGGATTAGCTCAGGGGGCCGGGCCAACACCTAGTAGGTTTATAGTAGCACTGGCACACCTGTAACGCTGCAGGTAGCATGTAGTTCCTTAGATTAAGTAGCTTAGAACCTCATAGCGGTAAGACTAGAGTAATAATAATAATAGAAGTACCTGTAGTGTAGAATCAAAAAGCTGCATTTTACTGTATCATCATTAAGACCCACTAATGTAGTTAGGTAGTGGGTTATATGAATAATGTAATGCAATGAATTGAATAAAGATTTTTTTAAATAAAAAAAAACCTACTCTAAAATGTCGTACACATCCCCATAAACAAATCTGCTACGCGAAAGTTTGTGCAACATTGTTTGCAACGACGCAATATCAGACAAGAAGTGGCGCGGAAGTCACTGAAAAAGACACGACGAGAAACCAAAAGAGATGACACACACAATATCCACATTGAAATAAAATGAGTACAACTTACTACAAATTACTGTGATACAACGCATAGCACCAAACCGAGTCTAAATGTTCTCAGTGTATCATAGTCTCATTTTAAAGAAAAAGAAAACCATGCACCTGTTCCGCAAGGTAACGCACTAACTACCTCACAAAACTCCCGTGATTCGAGATCCTGGCCAAGGGTCGCCAATTGCAAGCCACCGCTACCTTTTATCATAAGTATATGTCCGAGTGATGCTAAATGTTATTATCTTTGCTTAAAAAAAGCCTTATCTTCTCAATAACCTTCAAATAGTGAGCTATACCCTTAATTTTTGTATATGGAATTAGTGAAACTTTTATTGCCTATGTCTGCGGTCACTTTCAGACATCAAATTAATAATCAAATTAACTAATTTAATGAGCTGAACTTTGAATTGCTGTTGTACCCATGTATCACCACAATCGCTGATGGAGTAGGAATGAGAACAATGCCCGACGCTTTGCTGGGTGGTACGTGTTTGCCTCCCATGCTCTGGACACAGGTTCGATTCCCGGCCGGGTCGGAGATTTTCTCCGCTCGTGGACTGGGTGTTGTGTTTTCCTCATTATTTCGTCCTCATGATCGGCCGCAAGTCGCCCAATGCCGCGCCGAATGAAGTAAGAATTGCACTTGGCAACTGAACTCGAATGGAACATACCGGCCGACAACGCCATACGATCATTTTTTCAATGAGAACAATGGCATATTTAAGTTTACAAAAATAATGACTTTTATTACTTCTTTTATAACTACAAAGAGCTGATAAATCTACAAAAAATGACAAACAGAAATCAGAAAAGGGATTGTTTGGCAAAACATTCATTGGGGTGGAAGCTATACAAATTCTCCCCTGAATTAATTCCTTTCACAACATAAGCTGACTTCGTTTGCATGAATCCACTGTGTTGCCCAACTCCATCCTACGCTGGTGCAGCGATACTTCACCCTTTCACTATGATTCAGGTGGCGGCAGAAAATGGCCCGCTATGGGCGAGGAGCGGCGCGCTGTTCTGGCACGTCAACGAAAATTTGCCACTACGCGGACTGGCGTTCTGATTATTATAACGCGGGAAACTAACCTATCAAAACCCTGAAATTCCGACAGTTTTCAGTGTTAGGTGCAACTGGTCTGGACAAACCAATTTGACTCACACGCACGTCGGTGTGCGTGCTGAAATTGTCAAACATCGGACGACCGACACAGGACGAATAGCTCCACCCTCGTGACACACGATATGTCAGGGATGAAATGCAGTTCCACTGTCGGTACAGTTGGAAACTGACACTGGCTTTTAGTTCACCATAAGTTACAGATCACAGGTCTCACACACTAGGGAAAGACCTGAACTTCTCCACCAGCGGAGGACCAGAAAACGAAGAAGGCAGAGAATCACAACCACTTTCCACCATGACTCGGTAGGGAAGCCGAATTAGCAAGAACGAAACCGCTTCCACATTGAACAAATCAATCGAACTAGCCAGCCGCTGTGGCCGAGCGGTTCTAGGCGCTTCAGTCTTTAGGTTCGTTAGGTTTAAGTAGTTCTAAGATCTAGGGGACTGATAACCTCCGATGTTCAGTCCCATAGTGCTCAGAGCCATTTGAACCAATCGAACTATCTTCTGCTCATTGAATCTCCCCTCTTGACTGTTCTGTTGGCCTGGTAGACAACACAGACACAGCACCTGGGTTCCCACACTGGGGGAGCAAGCCTCTGCTTTGCATATCCTGAGGGGATCCAATCAGTCACTCAAAACCTCCCTTGTTTGAAAAAAAAAATTAGACTAGGGAGGCGTCATTCTCACGGTAAGCATGGCCATGTCTCGACAAGAAACCTCTGTCTAGACGGGACCACACTCCCTCATTTATGGATACAAGTTCTCTACAGGCTTCACGTGCAGATATATGAACATTCTACCCACAATTTCCTCATGTAAAAAGTCATAAAGCACACATACCAAATGAAGTACCACGTAACACCGAGGTCATGACCTAAAATTAGAATATTAATCTGACAGAGTATGGCGTGCCATCTCTGAGAATGTGTAAGCGTTTCACTGCGAAATCTCTGCGGCCTACAAAAGACACAGCATTTGCGGTAAAGTCAGGATGCTTTTACTTTGATTGGAAGGGCTCGCTGCTCACTGGCTTCCTGAGACTCGGCGCATAATTAACTCACAGCGGTACGTCGATTTGCTTCGGACGAAGAGGCGCATGCCTGGGTAGTATCACGATTTCGTAGGCAAGCGCAAACATTTTTCCCCTGAAGGCACTGGCGGACTTATCGAACAGTGGTATAAATGTGTGAACGATTGTGGGCATTACTTTTGAAATAATGCATTTACGCTTTTCCACGTGTCTTGTTCCCATTTTACTACTGCCCCTTACGTATTTCTGTCTGAGTTGTTCATTGGTCGCAATGTCACATTATCAGATCTCCCAACGTTAATTTAACGTTTGTTTGGTTTGCTGCTCCTACATCCTACAAAACTTTGTAATCAGTATTTTAAAGATCGTCGTAGTCTTGTGACTAGGGCCTCCCTTCGGGTAGACCGTTCGGCGGGTGCAAGTCTTTCGATTTGACGCCACTTCGGCGACTTGTGCGTCGATGGGGATGAAATGATGATGATTAGGACAACATCCAGTCCCTGAGCGTAGAAAATCTCCGACCCAGCCGGGAATCGAATCCGGTCCCTTAGGATTGTCATTCGGTCGCGCTGACCACTCAGCTACCGGGGGCGGACATTTTAAAGATATTCTACTACCACTACACAGCCATTATGAGTGTCCACTCGTCGATAAGAAAACTCGGTTAAATCCACAGGAGCTTGGACCATTCCTAATCATTTAGATTGGTATGAATTCTGAGACACTTAATGACATTGTATCATGAACTCGAAGTATTATGAAAGTACTCGTGAATTCGGCACCTTAGAGACAACAAATGGCGGCAGAAAACGTCCTCTGGCAACGCTAACGTGACTGTACCTTGCACGTTTGCATTACCTACAGGGGATAAATCATTATTTTTCAGCACTGACAAGTCTCACCCCCATATCATGAGTCGGAGATAATCATTTGAGGCTCATTGCCCTTATTAAAACTGTCATGTAAGTATAGCTGTGCAGACATTTGAGCTGTGATCTCCAATAATCATAGCAGTAGGCCGCGTAATTGTTTCGCTAAGGGCGCCTGGGTTCCGATCGTGGTCGCGGGTCAGCTGAAGCCGATGCCACGGCATCTCCGAGAAGGAGGTAGGGAACGTTCCATCTTATATCTGGCATTAAGTACAAAAAGAAATAGGTCTGCGTGGTGTCACCGGCGGCGGGGGGAGGGCGGGGGGGGGGGGGGGGTGTTGCTTTCCGTAACTCGGTTAAAACCGCCAGGAGGCCCACTGATTCCTGGAAATCTTCGGATTTATTCTGCAGGAACCTGAATGGGACGGGGACCGCAAGGTCCTATCTCGTGTATTGACGTAGTCCCTTGGATGGGATGAAGCTAATACGGGAAGGGCCTTCCATGCATGACGTTAAAAGGCTAGCCCTTAACTGGGTGCAATCCTCATTCGTCCGCACTGGCCCACTGTTCGGTCACGATCTCCCAGTACGTGTGGAGGCCCTCCGAGGAACGTAATTCGGGTTTGAGTGCCGCACCGTCTCGTTGATATCAAACTCCACAGCATAAGCCCCGGGCCAACATCTTCCAACATTTCCGAGCTGCGTTGAATGCTGAGAGATGTCGAGTGTCAAGGAATGACGTTAAACTCTCGTCATGGTAGGACGTTAGACGCCCCCAACCCAAGGCGAAAGCAAAGGGTGCCTGGCGCAGGGGGGAGCTCCGTCGAAAAGGGACACAAAATCTGTCCCTCCTGGGTCGAGCTGCGGATGTAGGGCGGGTGCGGCCCGTTGCTGGCCTCGGCTGCGACGTGCTGCGCAACCTGGAGCCGCTGCTTCCCAGAATGCAGGGGCATGCCACCATCTGTGTCTGTGTGCCGGTGTCCTGGTTTGTCGTCGTGGGATCTTGTCCCAAGTCGGTAAGTGTGCCTCACTGCGCCTCTAGTCTTCCGAAGCGTGTTAGGCCAAGCCCAGGAGGTGGTAACACAGCCCCGGTTAGGTTAGATGGGTCCAGACCCCCGAACGACTGGGTGATCGACCCATCACCTGAGTAGGAGTGGGTCCATGGCCGCAAGGTGGAAGCTCAGGCTAGTAGGGGACGAAGGGCGAGAGTTGCATCCGCTTCTCCGGAGCGCGGGGTGCACTTGACGATGTGGGACGAGTGAAATCACCGGTGATAAGGTACGGGGGACAGTGCGCTGGAGACGGCGTGTTGAACCCGGCAGCTCTGAGGAGTCCTTGGTCTAGGGGCGAGGCCGGTGGCCGAACTGCAGTTAGTTCCCTCCCCCATGCCAGAGGAGCCAGTGCGGGGCAAGAGACGTGACTCCCAACTTTTTCGCTTGCCAGCTATTCATGATGGCTATAGATGAGACAAGCGATCCCGGTGCCCCCATGAGGGCTTCTATGCTAGCCGATACCTCGCCACAAGACCTGGGTCAGGCAATGGAGGATGACGTAATGAGTAGGCACACAAGGATCAAAATGGCTCTGAGCACTATGGGACTTAACATATGAGGTCATCAGTCCCATAGAACTACTTAAACCTAACTAACCTAAGGAAATCACATACATCGATGCCCGAGGCAGGATTCGAACCTGCGACCGCAGCAGTTGCGCGGTTCCAGACTGAAGTGCCTAGAACTTCTCGGCCACTCCGGCCGGCTACACAAGGATCACGAAGACCTTTGATCAAAGTATAAAAAACGGGAAAATCAGTCAGGTCACAATCCGGGCCATTAAAAATGAACTGGCTGCGTGGACAATTGCCAATGGGAAGCTTGAAGGCCGCATTAAAGAATTAGATAAAGAAAACGAAGGTTACGAAAGCAACCCGCGAAAACATGGGCGTGGCGGCACAAGCAGCACCGAAGGTCCAGCCAACCAAAGAAACGATATCTAAGGTTTTCAAGCGGCCAGATCCAGCGGTCTTTCTGAGGCCCATGAAGCCAAAACGCTAAAAAGGTTAAGGAAATTTTTGCGACCGCAGTCAACACGGTAAGAGAAAAGATTAACAAAAATGGTTCAAATGGCTCTGAGCACTATGGGACTTAACATCTATGGTCATCAGTCCCCTAGAACTTAGAACTACTTAAACCTAACTAACCTAAGGACATCACATAACACCCAGTCATCACGAGGCAGAGAAAATCCCTGACCCCGCCGGGAAACGAACCCGGGAACCCGAGCGTGGGAAGCGAGAACGCTACCACACGACCACGAGCTGCAGACTAACATTAACAGAATCAAAGCTACTAATAATGTAGTAATAGTTGATATTCCCACTGAAGAAGTCGTTGTTGTTGTTGTTGTTGTTGTTGTTGTGGTCTTCAGTCCTGAGACTGGTTTGATGCAGCTCTCCATGCTACTCTATCCTGTGCAAACTTCTTCATCTCCCAGTACCTACTGAAACCTACATCCTTCTGAATCTGTTTAGTGTATTCATCTCTTGGTCTCCCTCTACGATTTTTACCCTCCACCCTGCCCTCCAACACTAAATTGGTGATCCCTTGATGCCTCAGAATATGTCCTAACAACCGATCCCTTCTTCTAGTTAAGTTGTGCCACAAACTTCTCTTCTCCCCAATCCTATTCAATATCTCCTCATTAGTTATATGATCTACGCATCTAATCTTCAGCATTCTTCTGTAGCACCACATTTCGAAAGCTTCTATTCTCTTCTTGTCCAAACTATTTATCGTCCACGGTTCACTTCCATACATGGCTACACTCCATACAAATACTTTCAGAAACGACTTCCTGACACTTAAATCTATACTCCATGTTAACAAATTTCTCTTCTTCAGAAATGCTTTCCTTGCTATTGCCAGTCTACATTTTATATCCTCTCTACTTCGACCATCATCAGTTATTTTGCTCCCCAAATAGCAAAACTCCTTTACTACTTTAAGTGTCTCATTTCCTAATCTAATTCCCTCAGCATCACCCGACTTATTCGACTACATTCCATTATCCTCGTTTTGCTTTTGTTGATGTTCATCTTATACCCTCCTTTCAAGACACTGTCCATTCCGTTCAACTGCTCTTCCAAGTCCTTTGCTGTCTCTGACAGAATTACAATGTCATCGGCGAACCTCAAAGTTTTTATTTCTTCTCCATGGATTTTAATACCTACTCCGAATTTTTCTTTTGTTTCCTCCACTGCTTGTTCAGTATACAGATTGAATAACATCGGGGAGAGGCTACAACCCTGTCTCACTCCCTTCCCAACCACTGCTTCCCCTTCGTGCCCCTCGACTCTTATAACTGCCATCTGGTTTCTGCACAAATTGTAAATAGCCTTTCGCTCCCTGTATTTTACCCCTCCCACCTTCAGAATTTGAAAGAGAGTATTCCAGTCAACATTGTCAAAAACTTTCTCTAAGTCTACAAATGCTAGAAACTTAGGTTTGTCTTTCCTTAATCTAGCTTCTAAGATAAGTCGTAAGGTCAGTATTGCCTCACGTGTTCCAATATTTCTACGGAATCCAAACTGATCTTCCCCGAGGTCAGCTTCTACCAGTTTTTCCATTCGCCTGTAAAGAATACGCGTTAGTATTTTGCAGCTATGACTAATTCAACTGATTGTTCGGTAATATTCTTCTTGAAGCCGTCATTAGGTAATCAAAACTTGTGTAAGGCCGTTAAATGTGAACCCCCCGAAAGCGTAACCCATTGGTTATCTTGTATAATTTACCAACGTCCTTAAAGGACGAAGTTTTATGTGAGACTTTGTATCACCAGAAACTAGAGGATATGGACTTCAATACTTTCATGAAGGACTTAAGGTGTAGGACAGGACCTAGGCACCGAGATGTAGTTCATCACGTTGTCGAGGTCTCGGGTGCTCTGCGGAAACATTAACGACTATGGTTTCCATGCCATAAACGTAACAGACTACCTCGTGGTACCTCGTTGCCATAACTGTATGGACGTTGATCATAAGCAATGTAGCAGAAAGCCGGCATGCTCTAAGTGAGGAGTTGAGCGTCACATAAGAAAAGATTGCAAGAAATCAAGTGTTTGCATTCAATGTTAAGGACCTGCGGTGAGACTGGAAGAAACTGCCCATCATAAAAAATGTTAGAACAACGATTGATATCCAGAACTGAATATGGCTGAGGCCATCACCGTGACCGGGGTAGTTAAGAAAAGGAAGTTCCGGAGGAAAAGGGGGACAGATGCTGAGAGGGCATGCAAGTTCAAAGGTTTTCTGAAGTCGTTGTCAGAAATGAGAGCCCGAAGGGCAACAATGGTGGATGCCTGCATTCAGACTGAACCAGTGGCTCAGGCTCCTCCAGGTGCCTCCTCCTCCCACAACCGAGAGCACAACCAGATAGAGGAAGCCGAGAAACATGTGTGGTGACCAGAGGCAGTAGGCCGGCCAGTGATAATTCAGGGCAACGAAATTTTATGTAACCGCTCGCGTGCTGGCACAATCAACAGTACTCTATCTGCGCTCATGGAACAGTCACACCGACTAATTCCAGACAGCACTGTAACCAGCACGATGCCCATGCAGGAAGTGCCGCAAATGAGAGCTTCCGGTGCAGACCCAAGAAGGTTATATCCCAATCTGGAGCACGCCATGCAGCTGTCGCGCTAGGAGCAGCCGGCTGTCCTGACAACTGCACTAAGACGTGTCGTTCGCGTAGGACATAAATACGAAAGAAAGGTCACTTCCTCGACAATGGAGGTTGTGGACAGAATACAGTTGAAGTCGATGAATCTCCCCATTGACTTCAGAGCCCTGCATGGGCTTGTTAAAAAAGTGTTTGAAAGAAGAGACGAAAGGTTCGACTTAAACGAAATCTATATACAGTCTGTACTAGCCAATAGGCACACTGCGCTAGATTGGAAAAAGATCTGGTTGGAGTGCAATGTGCACACCTACTTTCCATAATGTTTCCCGAAATAAACATGGGACAAATAAATACACATAATAGTCGTTGGTGATGCAGGAGATGCGAAGGGTAGTGGAGAAGTGGAGGCTGGATGTAATCTGCGTGCAGGAGCCATACTCCCAAGCTGGTCAAATTTCCTTTATGGCTGCCTCTTGGCAGGTAATTAGCAACGAGGGATTAGCCAAAAGCAGCTTTAATTGTAGCTAGCAAGGCTTTACGGGTCACAGCCCTACCACAATTGTCAGATAGCCACTGCAACGTCGTGGAGTTTCTATCACCTGTGGGGCTCGTTTACATCATAAATATGTACTTCCAATATGGAGGTAACTTTGAAAATTACTTAGATTACCTCACACATTGCGGGAGCGCAAGATCATTATAATATGAAATCCACCCTTTGGTTCAGCGACATTTGAGATGCAAATGGTGAGAGAGCTGAAGAACTAATAATGGCCTCACAACTAGTTGTTGCAAGTAGACGTGGGTATCCCCTCACCTACAGGGATGGAGGTGGAATTGTAACCAATATAGATGTTACTCTGTCGACGCCCAGTATCATTGGCAGTATTTTAGCTACTGACCCTTGGGGAGTCCCCTATAAGCTGGTCAGGGAAACAACAAGATCTCCTACAGTTCTGTCGACCATCAGGGATGGCAGGGAGTCGTGGCAGGAGACTGCTGTGGTCCTCCTTTGGACTCTGCTGCCAGGTGATGAAGAGGACGAGGACATGGAGATGCAGTGTCAGATCCGCAGGGATGATCTTGCTGAGTACACCAACAACACCCTGGCGGCACATGTTAAATCCATAAAAAGAGGGAAGACTCCAGGGCCAGACGGCATTGTAGCGGAGGTAGTGCAGTTCCTCGCCCCGCAGCTAACTGCATCTCTTATTAGGCTTTACAATGGGTGCCTGAGGCTTGGCAAATTTCCACAAACTTGAAAGAAAGCTAATGTTGTTATAAAGAAAGAAAAAAACAAAGACCCAATGGAAGACTAGTCCTACAGGCCAATATGTCTTCTAGATACCTTCGGGAAAATATTGGAGAGGCTATTGGCTGACAGATGGTTCAAATGGCTCCGAGCACTATGCGACTTAACTTCTGAGGTCATTAGTCGCCTAGAACTTAGAGCTAATTAAACCTAACCAACCTAAGGACATCACACACACCCATGCCCGAGGCAGGATTGGAACCTGCGACCGTAGCGGTCGCTCGACTCCAGACTGCAGCGCCTAGAACCGCACGGCCACTACGGCCGGCCTGGCTGACAGACTGACGGCACACAGGGTACTGTGTGGGATGAGCGACAGGCAGTTCGGCTTTCGGCTGGGGCGATCGGCGTCTGACACAATTGCCCTGGCGGCAACATTATATTTCGCTCGCAGATTCTGGTGCTTGGTTGTTGCCTGGTGCTGCAATAGCTTCCATGTTTGCCGCAACTAGCGCAGCATTTGCCCTTAGCTGGAAATCTGCTGGTCATTAAAACAACTGTGTCTGTTTGCGGGAGTTGTCGAGGTAGAAATTAGACAAATTTTTAATGTCCATCGGTGATATTATCCTGAAGCCTAACACAATCATTGATTATTACGCTGTCAAAGATGTTGTATCTCTGATTTCAAATGGATGCACCTCTGTTGCAATGCATTTCTGATCATACGTCAATACGAACTTTGTTGCGCCTTACCGTTTCAGGAATCGTTTCCTGCTGTCTGTCCCATTTAGCAAAAACACCCCACATATTGCTGCAGTGTTAGCAGTTGTCAAATGGGTATAAGAAGCAACACAGAAAGAATTCACAGGCATGCTGCTAGTATCGTAAGAAGGTGGTATAGTTCATACCAAATGCTTGGGAAACTTAAACTGGGATTCTTGGAACAAAAAGCGTCAAGAAATTGTGCTGGGCAGATAAATCTGGAGAGCTTGTGTTCAAAGAAGGCTGAACGACAATTATACTGTCACTAACGTCTGTTTTACGCAGGGATGGTGAGAATAAGATGAGAGAGATTAGACACAAAATAGTGTCTCCCACCAAGTTTGAAGTCCTGCCGGGGTTCGCTTCATTTCGTGCAGCCCGCGTATCGTAACTGTCACCTTTGTTAAAGACCAATGATTGTCCGTCCGAAGACTGGAACACGAGACTAGCGTCTTAGTTGCACCTGCAGTATGCAGCTGAGAACATTCACGAAGAAGGAAATACATGATAGTTATGTTACGTGGGAAAGAAGTAGCATGGAAGCGCCAAAGAGCATTGTGTTAACAGCCACAGGTTTGGTATGTGCTAGTGTGGCGACATGTGGCCACAATAACAAACCCGCCAGTGGTTTGCGAGGATAGCTGAGCTCAACAGCGGCAACTGTGTAGCAAGTGGGGAGTGTCACTAACCCAAGGAGAGTCTTTTCTTGTGGCTGCGTGACTAGGCACCGGGTTTTACTGAACCAAATGGCACTGGATGCACATAAATAAGTCTGGATTTGAAAGAAGGTTCACTTGTCACCGTCGGAAGCCAGCAGTACCACAACAACGCCACAGCGACGCAGACTGGGCTCTGCCAGCCGCAGCTATGGATTCTAGAACAGGATGCGCCTGCCACCTGCGCTAAGTCCTTTATGGGACATGGTGTCACTACCCAGCCGACCTGCTGTCCATGCCTGCCGCCACCGAGACTCGTTTCCTATAGTCCGTTCAGCATAAGAATAAAGCCGCGAGGAGTAGCCGCGCGGTCTGGGGCGCCTTGTCACGGTCCGCGCGGCTCCCTCCATCGGAGGTTTGAGTTCTCCCTTGGTGTTCGTTATCCTTAGCGTAAGTTATTTTAAGTTAGATTAAGTAGTGTATAAGATTAGGGACCGATGACCTCAGCAGTTTGGTCCCATAAGATCTTATCACAAATTACCAAATTTTCCAATAAGAATAAACCTGTATTATTCCGCGTTTGCTTGCATCTCAATGGATTTCGTTTCACGTGGAGCGGAAGCCAAGTTGTGACCAGTACAGTCAAGTTCAATCATAAGGATACGTTTTATACTGCGTTACACGCACATAGACTGAGTGATAACGCGGGACAATAGCTTTTAGCGCATTAAACTTGGACAGCACTGGCCAGCCGGCGGTGGAACTAACCTGCAATGATGTGAGCAATTGTAGTTCAGACGTAAAAAGAGACGAGCAAAGAAACAATATAGCTTCAAATGTCATTTAATTTTTAAAGAGAGTCAAATAATATTCTGAGAAACTCCAGCACTACCACGCTTCTTAGGTGACCAGACGGAAAGAATGGAATGCACTCGTTCTCACCTCACATGCTATTCTAATTACAAACAAGAGTAATGAAAATGTCTAACTTAAACATAGGGTAATTTCTCTGAGCGAGTTGTGTGTAATGCAAAAGCATACTGGAGGGATTTCACCGTACTGTTGAATACTGAAGCCAGTGAAGGTATTTATTACAGTCAGTGTTCTGGTAATCTCTTAGCTCCTTCCTTATCCGAATCCGAGAAATACATTTCAGTTCTGGAAGCTTCGTCCGCTTCGTTGATAACGAGCCTATCAACCACAGAATCCACAATGCCAACCAGGCGCTGCGTTTTCTCTTCTTCTTTCATGGGGAGCCGTTCTGTATCCTGCCAGCGTTCGGCAGTGACACGTGAAAAAGCTGTGTGCGTTAGTTCCAGTACGTCTGGCAGCTTAACAGTCTTGTTACTTCTCGGGCCAAATCGCACAACTTGGCTCCAGATTAGTTCTGTTGGGATCATATTGTAATGGTACAGTATCAAATATAAAAATGCAGCAGTTGTATGATGTGCTCGATGCTGTGAAAATGATTGTTTTTCATGTTTCTACGATACTTACCTGCCTCTGTGATGTAATACGATGGGCATAGTCCAAATAAAGAGGATTTTTTCACTTTTGCCTTAAAAAGTTAAATTGTTACTTTTTCTTAATTTAAGCAACTTTTATGAACAGTCTTTCATAAAACATCGATCATTAAGAATTTGTATTTGAAATGAAAACAGGAATTTCGCGTCCAATATATAATTAGAAACAAGAAGACGTGCATTATTCGTAAAAAATGATGATGAGTTTTATAATTACGAGATGTAGGATGTCAGATTGAACGAGATAAAAAATTATACCGAGAAGTTTTCAACCAACGAACCATCAACTACATTTGGTTTACAAACCGTTACGCTATCGATTGCAGTACATGTACGATATGAGATTATGTTTCAACTGTATTACATACAGTCGCTGGGAAAACTTCAAAGCTGATTATCTCCGTAAATTTATGAAAAACATTAAAAACAACCTATTTCTCGGCTCTTTTTAACCGTATTCCACACATGTGTTTCACTGCGGAACAGAAATCAGCCTCAGCCATTTTCATACCGTGCGTTAACAGCGCGGCAATCAGAGCACAATGCTGCGGAGGCTGTGACTGTATACGATTTTTGAAATAAAAGCGTGATAAACAAAAACGTTGATTGCTGTTAACACATTTGAATATCTTAAAGTTTCATTTAACCTAACTTAGTAATAATACAGGGTGTACATAAATCCTGGAACACTTTTAATTATTTATTGTACAAGAACCAAACATTGTACAGATATCAGACGTCATTTTGAACAGAAACCCTGAAATGTTTTTCTTAATGTATATCGCCAGAGCGCAGTTTGGTAATTTGCCGATAGTCAGAGCTAGAAGCAAACATGGCGAGTTCAAGTGCGGAGCGAGCTTTCTGTGTGTTGGAGTTCGACAAAAGTAAGTGTGCTACAGCTGTTCAACGTATGTTTAGAACGAAGTACGGTAAGAAGCCACCAACAAGGAAGGCCAGTTGTAGCACACTTGTTTTGTCGAACTCCAACACACAGAAAGCTCGCTCCGCACCTGAGCTCGCTATGTTTGCAATTAGCGCTGACTATCGGCAAATTACCAAACTACGCTGTGGCGGTATACATGGAAAAAATCTTTCAGGGTTTCTCTTCAAAATGACATATGTGTGATATCTGAACAATGTTTGGTTCTTGTGCAATAAATGCCGGCCGGAGTGGCCGATTGGTTGTAGCCGCTACAGTCTGGAACCGCACGACCGCTACGGTCGCAGGTTCGAATTCTGCCTCGGGCATGGATGTGTGTGATGTCCTTAGGTTAGTTAGGTTTAAGTAGTTCTAAGTTCTAGGGGACTGATGACCTCAGAAGCTAAGTCCCATATTGCTCAGAGCCATTTGAACCATTTGTGCAATAAATAATTGAAAGTGTTCTCAGACTTTATGTACATCCTGTACATCTAATACATAAGTAAGGGCGTAAGAACACGTGTAAGCGTGCTACGGCTTCTGACCAATCATCGCGTTTGTGTTTGTTTACATCAGGTTTATTCTTATGATGAACGGATTATAGTAAGATTTGGCACCACAGCGCCAGCCGCAGGCCGACCCTGTGAGAGGGCAGCAGGCTGTACCTCATACACAGCAAACTCCAAATGTCGGGACTGCGGCTGTATGCAGAGCCGAGGGGGCGTTTTCTGAGTGGGACGCCATTGCAGTGCAACACGCCGCTGACATTAATTACCCTGGTCTACAGAGGCTGCCAGGCCCAGCGGCATGAGGAGCTGGCTCAGCAGCACTCGTTTATCAGCCCCAGCCAGGCCCAACGAAGTGATGCGTGCCTGCCTCGCTACCCCATTAATTGCAAACAACTAAAAGTTCTTTGTACCTGCCAACGGTGTTTATTCTGGACCCACTGTCTTATCATAACCATCCACCACCTGACCGCTGCCGGCCAGTGTGGCCAAGCGGTTCTAGGCGGTTCAGTCCATAACCGCGCGGCTGCTACGGTCGCAGGTTCGAATCCTGCCTAAGGCATCGATGTGTGTGATGTCCGTAGGTTAGTTAGGTTTAAGTAGTTCTACGTTCTAGGGGACTGATGACCTCAGATGTTAAGTCCCATAGTGGTCAGAGGCATTTGAACCATTTTTTGAACCTGACCGCTTCGGAAGTGTTTGATCACACTCCATAGAGGCATTTTTGGAGTCTTCCCCAAACCTCTCCGTGTCACAGGTGGTCACATTTGTGTGACCTCCCCCCCCCCCCCCCCCTGTTGTCACGTAACATAATTTTTAAATGGTTCAAATGGCACTATGGGACCTAACATCTATGGTCATCAGTCCCCTAGAACTCAGAACTACTTAAACCTAACTATCCTAAGGACATCACACAACACCCAGTCATCACGAGGCAGAAAAAATCCCTGACCCCGCCGGGAATCGAACCCGGGAACCCGGGCGCGGGAAGCGAGAACGCTACCGCACGACCACGCGCTGCGGACAAATAATTTTAAGTTTAGGTACTATTAATTTAAAACAAAACATCCAAAATTATTTCTATATTTATGTATAAAATCTTTATCATAAAATAAAAAAATAAATCAAACGTTTTAGAAAATTTACAAAACATAAAAAAATGAAATGAACGACAGAAAATTTTATAAACTTGAGTCCAAGGTCTATGAACCCATCCCTTTATATTATTTATGACTGGAGTAGCAGTCATTTCCTTCTCGATTTGGATAATGTTAGGAACATTCGAAGTGTCCACATCATCTTCATCCAAGTATAAAGCATCGTCTTCGTTTATCAAACAAAGAACTTACTTCATATGTCTAGCTGTAATTGTTTGAGGATGGACTTTCGTGATGGGCAAGACCACTTGTTGGCTCTTATGTGGTTGTCTGTGTTGGTTAGTGGCTTTGTATGATGAAAAATATAGGCCACAGGTGCCACACGATCGTATAAATAAGTATGCCTCGACGCCAGGGCAGCAGGCATCGTAGGGAACTTGATTAAAATTTGATGATACTCGGAGAACCGAAGACAGTTGCAGGTAGCAGCGGAGCATATTTACCTTGGTGTCATCATTTCTTACGTCTGATCTCTGCATAATCAAAAAAGGTGGTGGTAAAAGCCTCTCTCGTAATAATTTCCACAGTCTAGATTGTAACACACCACAACATGCCTCTCATTTTACAATTTATAAAAAATATTGTGATTCACGTAAGTGATTTGCGTGCCAAGTATCATCATTTTTCAATGTCCTACCCTGTTCGATATCCAGTCTGGCACTATGTATTCAGCAACCACAAGAAAACCATCAATGACCAATCGGCTTCAAATATTAGCCAGCACAATGCCTGCACTCTAAAAGTAGCACCTGTAACTGGCTTGTATCGCGGATTTTCTTCGGGACCACCATCGCAAGTGAAAATAAACACAAGTTTTACAAAATCTTCTCGAGTTACAATTAACTTTTCGAAAGCTGATTATTCGGAAAGTATGTGTACGTCTGTGGCATGAATCTCTGCGTTAGAGGAAGAACGTTTTCCACAACGAATCGCTATGAATGTAGGTCCAGACTGTGTCACAGCTTCAAGTTTCCCTTCTCCATCTTGCTTTATTACAGTATCTGCATAAACAGAGGGAATAAGTTTACATTTTTCAGCGAACTTGAAATCATGATCCGGTAATTTTACACTGTAATCAAGGTGCATTATTATTGGTGCTTGAGCATTTGTTGCTAGGGGCACATCCATAGATAATAAGAATATTTGACTGGGCCGAAAATTGAAGCTTAAGTTTCAAGATTTCTTAGAGCAGCTGTACGGAATCTGCAACCTTTATGCTTCACTTGAAGCGTAGAATCTGGTTGCACAATTTGACAGGAACAGTTACCATGTGTTTTCTTCCTTCCTCTTCATTGGCTTGTCTGGGAAGGAATTTTAAATTGACTGACTGATTGATTGATAGTGTAGCCTCGTGTACAGAGTTCCAATGTTTTGCAACACATTATAATTTCAGTGCGACGTCGATCATTAGTTGCACCACCAAAAACTGCAGTCTCCTTTATAACCGCAAGTAAACTGGATTGACTTTCTTACTCGAGGCCTATCAACAGTATTTAGGATTTTAAGAACTGCTTCTAAATCGGAATTATTTTCATAAATTTCTACAATTTTTTGTTTTTTAAAATCACGACCTTTTTCTGTCGTTCAATGCGATGATCTTTCTGTTCAGTATGTTTCTTTCCTTTTGAAGGTTTTCCCTTAATGCTCTTATTCTTTTTCTTTTGTTTTATCTGCTACCATGCCAGCATCGCGTGCTAACATGAAGGTATTGAGCTCATATTCTAGTACTACGATTTTATTCCTAGAAGTGTTCTGACTAGGGATTGATTGAGGTACTGTATGATGTAACTGACTTCGACGTGGTTGCACACTAATATCTTTAATGTCTTCTGGTACGTCCTGTTACATTTCTTCCTGCAATTAAAAGTAAGCATGTAAAACACTGACTAAGGACATTACACACAATATGTCTACTAAATCACCCTGAAGAACACAGCTACACGATAGTGAGATCTGCTTTGAAATCGACCATTTGCCTTCAGAGATTACCTGCAACAGACAGAAAGATGTGGTTGCCGATTTTGCTTTGTAATAAGTAATGAACAACAACTGAACGTAACTGACTGGATTGTTCTGTTTTAGAATTTGTTACAGAACACTAAATAGCAGCGTAGAACGAAATGTTAAAATCTGTATGTGTAGCTTTCTTTTTCATCAGTTTTATTTGTAGTTGCACCTTCAACATTATCACTACTTCTCAAACTTCTCCACATAGTGTTAACTTGGTCTTGTGTGTTGTGTTTATTTTTATCAGCATAAGCTGCACCGCATACTTCATACACACACATCAAAAAAAAAGTTTTGTGTCACCTCGGCTCCGAGAGTTCCGGAACCTGTACAGAAAATTGGAACAGAGATCAACATATACATAATTTCCGCCCTTTTTATTGCTCATGAAAAACACACATTGCACTGATGCATGCCTGTATTCGTCGTGGCGTACTATCCACAAGTTCATCAAGACACTGTTGGTCGAGATTGTCCCACTCCTCACCGGCGATTTGGCGTAGATCCCTCAGAGTGGTTGGTGCGTCACGTCGTCCATAAACAGCCCTTTTCAATATATCCCAGGCATGTTCCATAGGGTTTATGTCTGGAGAACATGCTGGCCACTCTAGTCAAGCGATGTCGTTATCCTGAAGGAAGTCATTCACAAGACGTGCACTATGGAGGCGCGAATTGTCGTCCATGAAGACGAATGCTTTGTCAATATGCTGTCGGTGTGATTGCACTATCGGTCGGAGAATCGCAATCACGTATCGAAATGGTTCAAATGGCTCTCAGCACTATAGGACTTAGCATCTGAGGTCATCAGTCCCGCCGGCCGGAGTGGCCGTACGGTTCTAGGCGCTTGAGTCTGGAACCGCGCGACCGCTAAGGTCGCAGGTTCGAATCCTGCCTCGGTCATGGATGTGTATGATGTCCTTGGGTTAGTTAGGTTTAAGTAGTTCTAAGTTCTAGGGGACTGATGACCTCAGAAGTTAAGTCCCATAGTGCTCAGAGTCATTTGAACAATTTTAATCAGTCTCCTAGAACTTAGAACTACCTAAACATAACTAACCTACGGACATCACACACATCCATGCCCGAGGCAGGATTCGAAAGTGCGACCGTACCGGTCGCGGGGTTCAAATGGCTCTGAGCACTATGGGACTCAACTGCTGAGGTTATTAGTCCCCTAGAACTTAGAACTAGTTAAACCTAACTAACCTAAGGACATCACAAACATCCATGCCCGAGGCAGGATTCGAACCTGCGACCGTAGCGGTCTTGCGGTTCCAGACTGCAGCGCCTTTAACCGCACGGCCACTTCGGCCGGCTCCGGTCGCGGGGTTCCATACTGAAGCGCCTAGAACCGCTCGGCCACACCGGCCAGCTTTCACGTATCGTACAGCCGTTACGGTGCCTTCCATGACCACCAGCGGCGTATGTCCGCCCCATGTAATGCCGCCCCAAAACAGCAGGAAACCTCCATCTTGCTGCACTCGCTGGATAGTGTGTCTAAACCGTTCAGCCTGACCGGGTTGCATTGAAACACGTCTCCGACGATTGTCTCGTTGAAGGTACATGCAACATTCATAGGTGAAGAGAACGTGATGCCTATCCTGAGCGGTGCATTCTGCATGTTGTTGGGCCCATCTGTACCGCGCTGCATGGTGTCGTGCTTGCAAAGGTAGACCTCGCCATGGACGTCGGGAGTGAAGTTGCGCATCATGCAGCCTATTGCACACAGTTTGAGTCGTAACACGACGTCCTGTGGCTGCACGAAAAGCATTATTGAACATTGTGGCGTTGCTGTCAGGGTTCCTCCGAGCCATAATCCGTAGGTAGGGGTCATCCACTGCAGTAGTAGCCCTCGGGCGGCCTGAGCGAGGCATGTCATCGACAGTTCCTGTCTCTCTGTATCTCTTCCATGTCCGAACAACATCGCTGTGGTTGACTCCGAGACGTCTGGACACTTCGCTATTTGAGAGCCCTTCCTGGCACAAAGTAACAATGCGGACGCGATCGAACAGTGGAATTGACCGTCTAGGCGTGGTAGAACTGCAGACAACAGGAGCCCAATACCTCGTTCCTGGAGGAATGACTGGAATTGATCGGGTGTCTCACGCCCCCGTCTAATAGGTGTTGCCCATGCATGGTTGTTTACATCCTTGGGCGGGTTTAGTGACACCACTGAACAGTCAAAGGGACTGTGTCTGTGATGCAATATCCATAGTCAACGTCTATCTTCAGAAGTTCAGGGAACCGGGATGATGAAAAACGTTTTTTGATGTCTGTACTATGCGGTAAAGAATACCCAAATCACTTTTTTTTCACACATTTTAAATTTGTAAGATAAATTGAAAACCACAAATAGTATATCGAAGGAAAATACGTCCATCACTGAGCGAAAGTCAAGCATCGACTGAATGATATAGACAATTCAACAGAGATGAAATCAGGGTAGTGACGGTTTCTGTCAAAGCATCAAAAGCATATGACAAAGTTGGGCAACGAGCGTGAGCAATAAATATTCACATTGCGCGGCTGCCAGGTACCAAAAAGTGATACAGATTTAAACCTTAGCAAATAATAATCATAGAATTGGTATTATTCTGCAGTTTTTCGTTAGCTTTGAAGCTTAGAGTTGTAATACGAAACGAAACAGATCTTTTTACGTGTAACGTCGCGAAGCTTATGAATCGTGTGTCCCGCCGCCCCTTATCACACGATGTCACACTTCGTTGATCCGCTCCCTCCCCCTTAACATGTGACGTAATTCATCGATGGTTCCGTACTTGGGTCCCTCCGATTCACGTCTCTTAGCACACATGAACCGTTGGGTATGTGTTTTTGGCACAGACAACGAGCTGCAGGCCAGCGTAGAGAAATAACAGGTGCTGCCTTCTATGACAAGAGTACTGGGAAGTTGGTATCACACAATGAAAAGGGTGTAAGTCAGAGCGGCGACTATGCAAAGGAGAAGTGGAAGGTGTATCTAAGTGTTGCAAATAAAACATTTTTGACTTTCACTGTTATCTAGTTTCCATTTTGTAACCGATCGGAGGTTGAAAGAAAAGAATAGCCTTGTATTACTACTGGTACGATGCACCATCGGATATGCACAGTGAAATAGCTTGCGGAGTATTTAGGTAGATATAGATGTGGAGATATCAGACGGAAAGTTAGCTTCGACGGGGTTTTGTACACAGCCGCTGGTCAGGCCGACGTGTTTGCCGGAAGCCTTTGTTTCAATTTTACGCACGGCCGGCTCGGTTGCGAAACGCCGCCGGTTGAATGACGGGCGGCAGCGGCGGCGGCGGCGGCGTTGGCAGGCGCCTCGGATGGACTCGGCCGGCAGAGCGGCGGCGCAGCCTGCCGTCGTGGGAAGAGGCGGCCGCTCCCGCCCGGCGGAGGCGGCGTTTCGGACGCCCGCGCTGGCGCCGTCCGCCGCCGCTGCTGCATTATGGATGCCGGCGCCGCCGTGGCCTCGCCGGGCGCTGCGACGGGGCGTCGTGTCGCGTCGCGGCCAGCGACGTCCACGTGCGCACGAAGGCCGCCGTGCCGGGACACGGGAACGAGTGCGCCTTAAGGTACACCACCTCCGTCCAGAGTATCCACTACCTTTCAGTGGACGCTTTTCGACTTTATAAAGTCTTGAACTCTTCTGGGGACACTTTTGATGGGATGTCTGAATCTCTGTAGAGGAATGGCAGCCCATTATTCCTCAAGAGCTGAAACCAGAGAGGTAATGACGTTGGACGCTGGGAGCTGGAGCAACGCCGACGCTCTAACTTATCCCAAAGACGTTCCATTGGATTCACGTCAGGACTCCTGGCAGCCTATTCCATTTCAGGAATGTTATTCTCCACAAACAAGCGCCGCACGGATGTTGATTTATGGCAGCATGCCTTGTCATGCTGGTAGAGACAGTCTTCCAGTTCGAACTCTTCCTCTACTGCGAAACGTGCTCATATCTTTCCGAATTTAGAGTTTTCTTAAGCGCAAGGACAGTACGACGCCATAACCACGAAACCCACCGCTATATTGGAACTCCAGCTCCGTTCTCCAGGAATTCGCCACACAAAAACACTTCCATCGAACTCGCACAGGGGGTAGCGCGATTCATCACTCCAAGTCACTCGTTTCGAGTCATTCACTCTCCACTGGCTCCACTCGTTACACCATCTGAAGGGTGTCTAAGCACTGACTACAGAAATGTGTGGCTTATGAGAAGCTGCTCGACAGTTGTATCCCACTCTCTTGAACTCTCTACGCGCAGTCATTGTGCTAGCTGGACTACTGGTGGCGAATTAGAACTCAAGAGTGATTCCTTCAACTGATTTTACGCTGTTTTTTATAACCACCGGGTTCGATTTAACCGCGGTTATTCCTCAGCATTTCTATTTCCATATCTACATATATACTCCGCTATCCACCAAGCGGTTTGTGGCGGAGGGCACAATCCCCCCCTCTGTTCCACTTACGGATCGCGCGAGGGTAAAACGACTGTCTGAACGCCTCAGTACGAGCTCTAATTTCTCTTATCTTTGAATGGTGATCACTGCGAGATTTGAAAGTTGGAAGTAATACTACACTACTGGCCACTAAAATTGCTACACCAAGAAGAAATGCAGATGATAAACGGGTATTCATTGGACAAATATATTATACTAGAACTGACATGTGATTACGTTTTCACGCAACTTCGGCACATAGATCCTGAGAAATCAGTACCCAGAACAACCACCTCTGGCCGTAATAACGGCCTTGATACGCCTGGGCATTGAGTCAAACAGAGCTTGGATGGCGTGTACAGATACAGCTGCCCATGCAACTTCAACGTGATACCACAGTTCATCAAGAGTAGTGACTGGCGTATTGTGACGAGCCAGTTGCTCGGCCACCATTGACCAGACGTTTTCAATTGGTGAGAGTGTAGTATACACCACTTCTAACAAACACCGAACAACGCGCTCCAGTACGCGGCCGCCAAATACACTCCTGGAAATTGAAATAAGAACACCGTGAATTCATTGTCCCAGGAAGGGGAAACTTTATTGACACATTCCTGGGGTCAGATACATCACATGATCACACTGACAGAACCACAGGCACATAGACACAGGCAACAGAGCATGCACAATGTCGGCACTAGTACAGTGTATATCCACCTTTCGCAGCAATGCAGGCTGCTATTCTCCCATGGAGACGATCGTAGAGATGCTGGATGTAGTCCTGTGGAACGGCTTGCCATGCCATTTCCACCTGGCGCCTCAGTTGGACCAGCGTTCGTGCTGGACGTGCAGACCGCGTGAGACGACGCTTCATCCAGTCCCAAACATGCTCAATGGGGGACAGATCCGGAGATCTTGCTGGCCAGGGTAGTTGACTTACACCTTCTAGAGCACGTTGGGTGGCACGGGATACATGCGGACGTGCATTGTCCTGTTGGAACAGCAAGTTCCCTTGCCGGTCTAGGAATGGTAGAACGATGGGTTCGATGACGGTTTGGATGTACCGTGCACTATTCAGTGTCCCCTCGACGATCACCAGTGGTGTACGGCCAGTGTAGGAGATCGCTCCCCACACCATGATGCCGGGTGTTGGCCCTGATGTGCCTCGGTCGTATGCAGTCCTGATTGTGGCGCTCACCTGCACGGCGCCAAACACGCATACGACCATCATTGGCACCAAGGCAGAAGCGACTCTCATCGCTGAAGACGACACGTCTCCATTCGTCCCACCATTCACGCCTGTCGCGACACCACTGGAGGCGGGCTGCACGATGTTGGGGCGTGAGCGGAAGACGGCCTAACGGTGTGCGGGACCGTAGCCCACCTTCATGGAGACGGTTGCGAATGGTCCTCGCCGATACCCCAGGAGCAACAGTGTCCCTAATTTGCTGGGAAGTGGCGGCGCGGTCCCCTACGGCACTGCGTAGGATCCTACGGTCTTGGCGTGCATCCGTGCGTCGCTGCGGTCCGGTCCCAGGTCGACGGGCACGTGCACCTTCCGCCGACCACTGGCGACAACATCGATGTACTGTGGAGACCTCACGCCCCACGTGTTGAGCAATTCGGCGGTACGTCCACCCGGCCTCCCTCATGCCCACTATACGCCCTCGCTCAAAGTCCGTCAACTGCACATACAGTTCACGTCCACGCTGTCGCGGCATGCTACCAGTGTTAAAGACTGCGATGGAGCTCCGTATGCCACGGCAAACTGGCTGACACTGACGGCGGCGGTGCACAAATGCTGCGCAGCTAGCGCCATTCGACGGCCAACACCGCGGTTCCTGGTGTGTCCGCTGTGCCGTGCGTGTGATCATTGCTTGTACAGCCCTCTCGCAGTGTCCGGAGCAAGTATGGTGGGTCTGACACACCGGTGTCAATGTGTTCTTTTTTCCATTTCCAGGAGTGTACATCGCTGGCCGCACTACTCCGGGCGGCTCGCGGCTACCATCGCTGGCCGCCTTCGCGCGCGCGCGTTTGTCAGCACACAGCAATTGGCTACGCCAGCAAACATTGCGATTGGTTTTCCCTGGTAAACAGCGACCCCAGCCGACGGCTCCATTAACTAGCAAGCCTTTATATAAACCCGGCCGCCGCCGCAAACGACAGTTCTCATCGGGAAGTGCAGTACGCCGTGTTCCAACTGCTTGTGGATGACTCGCCGCCCACTCGAGGTTACCTAGCTGCTCGGCGGAAATCTTGCGACTTCACTTGGAGATACTGAACTTCACTGGGCTTGGGAATAATTACGGAACGTGCACCCCAGCATGCACATTTGGACATTGTTAAAAAGGATTTGTGATTTAATAAACCAGACTGAAGAGGTTATTGTGTTATTCCTGTTTATAACAGAGAGATCTGGAGAATGTGCTGGCCAGGGCAGCAGTCGAACATTTTATGTATCCAGAAAGGCCCGTACAGGACCTGCAATATGCGGTCGTGCATTATCCTGCTGAAATGTAGGGTTTCGCAGGGATCGAATGAAGGGTAGAGCCACGGGTCGTAACACATCTGAAATGTAACGTCCACTCTTCAAAGTGCCGTCAATGCGAACAAGAGGTGACCGATCCGTGTAACCAATGCCACCCCATACCAATACCCCGGGTGATACGCCAGTATAGCGATGACGAATACACGCTTCCATTGTTCGTTCACCGCGATGTCGCCAAACACGGATACGACCATCATGATGCTGTAAACAGAACCTGGATTCATCCGAAAAAATGACGCTTTGCCAATCGTGCACCCAGGTTCGTCGTTGAGTACACCATCGCAGGCGTTCCTGTCTGTGATGCAGCGTCAAGGGTAACCGCAGCCATGGTCTGCGAGCTGATAGTCCATGCTGCTGGAAACGTCGTCGAACTGTTCGTGAAGACGGTTGTTGTCTGTTGACTCAGAGATCGAGACGTGGCTCCACGATCCGTTATAGCCATGCGGATAAGATGCCTGTCATGTCGACTGCTAGTGATACGAGGCCGTTGGGATCCAGCAAGGGCGTTCCGTATTACCCTCCTGAACTCACCGATTCCATATTCTGCTAACAGTCATTGGATCTCGACCAACGCAAGCAGAAATGTAGCGATACGATAAACCGCAATCGCTATAGTCTACAATCCGACCTTTATCAAAGTCGGAAACGTGATGGTACGCATTTCTCCTTCTTACACGAGGCATCACAACAACGTTTCACCAGGCAACGCTGGTCAACTGCTGTTTGTGTATGAGAAATCGGTTGGTAACTTTCCTAATGTCAGCACGTTGTAGGTGTCGCCACCGGCGCCAACCTTGTGTGAATGCTCTGAAAAGCTAATCATTTGCATATCACAGCATCTTCTTCCTGTCGGTTAGATTTCGAGTCTGTAGCACGTCATCTTCGTGGTGTAGCAATTTTAGTCGCCAGTAGTGTATATGCTATACATCCTCGGTGAAGATCGGATTTCGGAATTTAGTGAGCAGCCCCTTCCATTTAGCGCGGCGTCTATCTGCAAGTGTGTCCCACTTCAAACTTTCTATGAGATTTGTAACGCTCTCGCGATGGCTAAAGGTACCAGTCACGAATCTTGCCGCTCTTCTTTGGACCCTCTTAATCTCTTGAATCAGGCCCAACTGGTAAGCGTCCCATACAGACGTACAGTACTCCGAGACTGGACGAACTAACATATTGTAAGCTATTTACTTTGTTGAAGGAGTGCGTCGCTTCAGGATTTTACCAATAAACCGCAATCTTGAGTTACTTGTGTAATCTGACCATTCCTTTTGAGATAATTTTGAAAAGTGACACCCATGTACTTGACGGATGTTACGGCTTCCAAAGACTGGGCATTTACTTTGTACTCGCACATTAATGGGGATTTTCTCCTTGTTATTCGCAGTCGGTAACACTTACTAACATTGAGAGATAACTGCCAGTCATTAAACCACACATTTATTTTCTGCAAATCCTCATTGATTCGTTCACAACTTTCGTGCGATACTACTTCCCTGTAGACTACAGTATCATCCGCAAACAGTCTAATGCCACTGTCGGTACCATAAACCAGATCGTAAAATGTAAATCGTAAAAAGCAGCGTACCTATTACGCTGCCCTGGGGCACACCTGAAGTTACGCTTGTTCCTAAGTCAACCCGCTCAGGACGACATACTGCTGCCTGTCTTTTAGAAAAATTTCTATCCATCCGCATATGTCATTGGATAGACCGTAAGCGCGCACTTTTTGGAGCAAGCGACAGTGCGGAACTGAGTCGAACGCCTTTCGAAAGTCGAGAAATATGGCATCAACCTGGGAGCCGGTATCTAGAGCCTGTTGTACATCATGTACAAAGAGGGCCAGCTGTATCTCACATGACCGCTGTTTCCTAAAATCGTGCTGGTTTCTGCAGATGAGCTTCTCAGAGTCTAGAAAGATCATTATGTCTGAACACAAAATACGTTCCATGATTCTACAACAAATTGATGTCAGTGGAAATTGGCCGGTAATTATGTGCATCCGATTTTCTACCCTTTTTATAGATTGCTATGACCTGTTCCTTCTTCCAGTCCCGTGGAACTTTCCGTTATTCCAGTAATCTCTGATGGATAAGAATGGTGCTACATTTGTAGCACAGTCAACATATAATCTTACGGGGATACCGTCTGGGCAAGATGCCTTCCTGGCGTCTAAGGATCTTAACTGTTTTACAATCTCAGGTACACTAAACACTATGTCAGTCATGCTTGCGTTTGTTCGATAATTGAAACGGGCAATGGGGCTGCAAGTCCTCTACCGTAAACGAGTTTTTGAAAGCTAGGTTTCAAACACACATCAGCAACAGTCGACTTCGGCAACTGTAGAAGGGTTGAAATGTTGCTGATGGATTGTTACTCATGTGACATCCAATAACTAGTCCACGTTCGAAGTCACTGAGCTTTCTTGACCAACCAATCTGCTGTTACTGCTCCTTTTAGACTGGCGTATTCGTCTTTCGTGACGTCTAGTGGTCATTTCCGCATTACATTGGTGTTTACGGATACTTTAGATTAGATAGCATATGTCCGCAGGTTCGTAGCGTTCTAACACTGAAGTGCAACGGAACGGCCACTAAAATCTCGTTATTTCAAAGAAAGTGGGAAAGCGATAAAGTCCGAATATCGTACTTTGACGAGATGTCAGAAGAAGCAAAGTTGTCGTGAGCGACCGAGAATGTCAAAACAGGTCATCGTAACAGTAAGGCCCATACAGCAAACAATGCATGGAGTGAAACTACTAACGACATACAGAGAAGAAATCCACAGCTTCGTAATTAGGTGAGAAACGGTTAGGAGACGCCAAACGAAGCAAATTCTGCAGATAACCATTGGTCGGAAATGCAACGGTGTGGTGCTATGACCATAACACGACTGCCAATAATCGGCGATAGCTCGAACTTTGTCTGGTAAGCGAACGGTTTTGGGTGTGTCTAACAAGTTCTATGTTTTATTCTGACTAACAATAAGCTGAGGCTGTTTAATGCTGTCTTTGCTGTATGCCTTCATGCTCTCCATACAGTAGCAAAAGCTGGAACTTGTCACCTTTAGATTTCATTACTAATATCACTGCCCATTACAGTACCACACGCCGACTATGTTCCTGCTGTGCTATTTCTGGAGTACATTTTATTAATGTAACAAAACTAATGTTCTGCCCTCATACAATTAAATTCAGTTCTCTGCTATCTTGAGATGCGTTGTGGTGGCCTGCACCAAAACTTTCTTGAGATGATTTTGTAGGAAAATGATTCACTGAAATATGAGAGATCTAGCTCGTTCCTTTTGTACTATCAATTATTTTTCCGCTGTTCTCATACACTGTAATTACCTAATGCACCACTTGTACTCCTTATGTTGCACTCTGTCAAAAATAAACTTGTTCTGGTACTTTTATATTCAATATTCTGCATTATCTTCCGCTTTTATCATTCTGTCACAACACGGTTAATTCTCTCATCATTTCTTAACATAAGTGGACATCACCCCTGTCGCCTCCCCAGCGTCTGCGTCTCTGCCTTGTCCACCTCTGGCGTCTTCCGTAGTCTCTCCCTTTCTCGACGTCACCCCCTACGGTATATCTTCTCTACTGCCGCCCTGATACAGCATCTCTACGTCATTTGTGACTCAATACTCTTTCATTAATTTCGTTTTCTAAGCGGTGCTTTCTTCTAATCAAATCACTGCATACTCTGGATTTTGAGTTAGGGGTTACTTTATTATCTTACGCCAATAAATCTTAATTTTTTGTCACTAAATCAAACGGAAGGTGACATTGGAGGTTACTCTAGACATAGTCACCTTGAGGTATGTTAGTTTAAGTACTTACCCATCTGTACTTTCGTCGCTGATGGGCTGTCACTTCATGTCAGTAGCTTCACTGAGGTGCCCTTCTGATCCATTATTACCTGCAACATTTTTCTCTGGTTGTGGTCTCCAACCCTGCTCTGATCTTATCATCCGGTTATTTACCTCCATCCTGAATATTTCGGGGAACTGATTGGGCTACCTTTTCTTTTTTCTTCCATTACCCTTACCCGTGACAAAGGAGACAGACTAGTGACAACCATATTGCTGCTCTTCAGCTAAATGATATTAAAATATGTACACTCTTTGACATAAAACTTGACCGGCGGCCGGCCGCTTCAGAGGCTAAGTCCGCGCCGATCGCGACATGGGACAAAAAAACTGGCCAACTCGCTAATTCTCTAAGTCCGGTTATCTGCACAATCTGGCAACACTGTAGACTGCGGCACTTCCTGGAGGAAAACTTGTCCCATGATAGAGAAACTCTAGGCTGATTACGCCTGTGGTCTAGCGGTAGCGTGCGTTGTTTCTGTTCATAATGTCAGTGGATCGAGAGCAGCTGGTATAAAATATTTTTATAGCCTCTTCTGTCTGAATGCTGAAGACGTGAATGTAATGGTAGCGCAGATTCAATCTATTTCGCTTTGTGACACACCGATATCAAAATTTTATCCAGTAACGATTTTGCGGCAGATTTCCTGCAGACTGTCCTCTGGACGCCGTATGCGGCAAAGCTCCGGGATCCATTTGCTGGCTACTGGCAGCGGCCGTGGCGACAGCAGCGGCGCTGCACTCCCCCGTTCTTTATCGAAAGCGCCTGCTACCGCTCATCGCTTTTGATGATTTAAAACGCTTTATTATTAAATGTTGCTCCACAGAAAATTTCTACAATTTCCATTCACGCTTAAAAGCAACGGAGACAGACGCCCTGATTAGTAGGCGGGTATTATATTACATTAATCGGCAAGAGCTGAGTATGGCCCGAAATTAATTTTATAGACTGGGACGAAATGAAACCACCTCACTACATTCGATGAATTTATAAATGCTTCATACCTCGTTTCTTTTCCTTTCAAACTCAATTATTTGTGCAACTTTTGGTCAATGTTTGGATGTTTTCGTCAAGCCAGAGTGAGCGTCTGTGGTGTAAAGTGTATTACAGTTCTTGTTTCATTCCTTATGGTAAGTCTATGCGATAAACTGTGTGAATACCTTGCAATGCATGCTCTGTAGCAGTGCAGGAACACTGCACATTTGGAGTTCATGAAGTATTTATTGTTGATCGGAAGTGATAGTTAAGGTCATCAGATTTAAACCAGAAAAATTTGTCGTTTTCAAGGTTTCAGAGAACGGAAAGGAATTGCTAACGCCGGTGTTAGAAAACGTCTACAGTTAAATGCTATTGCAAAAATTTAGAAGAAGGGAACTATATTAATGAACATGTGCACTTCATAAACAACCTTCTGACATGTTAGACCTATATGACGAACAAAGCTCAAATTTATATCGTTGACAGTCGGTTTGAATCTTTTCAGGGTCTATTTTACAGTGAAGCACCTTGGAATTTGCAAAGCAGAAATCCATGATATTAACTTAATTTACTAAGTCGAAACCGGACGAAGATTGATGTTTAAAGGCATTCTTCAGATTTCGCATAAGAAATTTTTACTAGCAGTTTGCAACTCCATTAATTAAAATGGAAAATAAAAGGTTGTAGTCAGCGGCTTCTACCGTGATTCGAACTGCTATGTCTTATAGTACAAGCACTGCAACGCACAAGGGAACCTCTGAGCTAACGACACACTGGCTGCCAGAGGCGGAGTATAGTCACTGCGATGTTGCCTGAGCCTCAAAACGCAACCTTAAACACACGAACAGAGGAGGTGGAGATTACTGTTTTAACGTCCCGTCGACAACGATGTCATTAGAGACGGAGCACAAGCTCGGATTAGGGAAGGATGGGGAAGGAAATCGGCCGTGCCCTTCCTAAGGAACCATCCCGGCATTTGCCTGAAGCGATTTAGGGAAATCATTGAAAACCTAAATCAGGATGGCCGGGCGCGGGATTGCACCGTCGTCCTCCCGAATGCACACACAAACAGGTGTTACTTATGTGAAGAACGCCGTTCTTGGAGTCCAGAAATTAAATATACTTTCTAATTGTGTCATCTTGCAGTGGATTATATCGTACGAGTCTTCGATGTGGAAAACGAATGTCAAGTGAATTTAGCGAGGTAACGCCGACCTACACCCGGAAGTAAATGCACTATCAGAGTGTTGACAAATACTTGCTACGACGCTGCCATTTCTAGGCTCTCTGACGAGGCAGCTCTTCAGCGAAATGCTTGCCGTGATTCTCCGATACGGTTCTTCAGAGTGGAGACGCGCGCGCACGTTTGGTTTTTATGCGGCGTTCTCCCCTGATGGTTTCTGACGTCGCCTTGTGGGCTATGTATACATATGAGACATTCAATTATCATTAATCCAGAATCATACAAGTTTCAGCTTCCGGCGTGGAAGAAGGCTGTTGACGCCGACATTATATCATTTCAACGTAGGGAAAGCAAAACGGATCATTCAATGTTTCTCATTCAACATAAAGCATGTGAGATAACTTTCCGTAACGTTCATAATCATCTAAAAATACAAACGAAGTAAAAATACACCGGAAGCTTATTCGAATTGAATATAACGCTTTGCACCTCGATGTCGAATTTGTCCATTTGCAATCTTTTGCAGCATACACATAGAATGTCATGATTACCACGAGAATGAAGAAATATGTTGGTAAGGATGGAAGCAAGAAGAGACGCAGTCAACAAATATTCTATTCCTCATGGCATTCATTTCATTTGACACGTAAGAAGAGGTAAAGCGGGAATTTACTTTCGTTAACACGAAAGATATGCCGCACATATTGATAACGAGGAAGTCTGCGTCTTCATACGTTTCCTCCTTGAAATCTGTATGCTCTATTATATACTAAGTAGCCCGATCATTGTTTCAGTAATGTTACCCTCTTGTTTGACCCCGTAACGATGAACAGATTCCAAATACATGTCTCCCTTCCTGGGTTGTTGTTTGTGTTTTATTGCTTGGAATTCCTGAAGCAGACCACTGTGCCTTCCCCCCTCGTGGGTTAGGTCTCAAAACTAAACCGCTTTGTATCCAATGGCATAATTTATTCAGACAGCATCAGCATAAGACTATCAAACAAAGCCTTCCATTTACAGTTGCAGCACTCTAACCAGCACTGACCAAAGTGTAATCCACGGTCATGGTCCTAAATTACCAGCTGTCTGCTACTGTGGCAAAGTCCGTACTACACTTTCGATTCCGCAGGACCATTTTATCTGGTAACACTGCGTAGTTGCACAGTTGTGCTACAACGTCTGTCCTCACACTGTCAACTTTATGTATCTCACTTCTCCTGTAGCGTAGATCACGAGGAGCCGAAGTAAATGAGTGTACTCTGCATGACGTAACATTCAGTATTCCCTTCTTTCATAGCCACTCTTCATGTGCATCGATACCAAATAGGAATGCGAAAACTCTTGCGAGTGAGAGAATGACAATAACAATCGTAACAAGAACAATCAAATAATGAATGATGTTTATTCCAACGCAGAACGAGAATGGCTTTAAATATAAAAATCTGTATCTATATCTATATCCATATCTATTGATCTTTGAGTTGGCACAATGCAAATATATTCTTAGCATTTAGTTACTGAATTTAGTTCTGGATGTTTGCAGAGAAAAGGAAAAGTTGGTACTTCTCGCTAGTGTAATATAATGTGAACCAGCAACTACCCTTTCCTTAGAACACGACTCAAGCAGGTCCTCAAGTAGGTAGCAAGGCACTGCTGCATTCTGTTCCCTGACATTGCTCTGATGACGGTTAATGCAGATAGTTCCGATTATGAAATACAAAACGTATTGCAGGTTAGTTCCTAGGATAGTAACATTAAATTTGCGTTGTAGACGGCACATGAACGTGACGACTATCCATATTACTCATCAATATAAAAAGACAATATTTTGGGAATTTAGCAGGATTACTCAAAATGAATTCTGAAATTGGGTGACTGACTGCACAGGTGCTAAACGTCGTCAAGAGTATACGATGTCCTAATCGCATTAGGAATATGAAGATCGTCTTCGACAGCTCGCAACTTTCACATTGCTGTCTCCACCCTACTCCAGACAGCCCTCGGTGGAGTTGCACTACGTTGCCGAAGTTACGGAAGGCCTTCAAACCGACAACAGACCACATATTGAAAAATACAAGCGAATTCTCTTGCAGCGTAAGCTTATTGTAATTAATCTAAAAATTATTGGAGGGGAACATTGTCCTATTCAAAAAAAGTAAAATGTTACACACTGTTGACGTCAAACGGACATTATCTATGTCCTGTCTTGTGTCCTACTCATCTATAATATCAAGTGTACTATGAAAATGATTATATATAATGGATGATAGGGTAATTCATTGATACCAGATGGTGGGGGCCGGCCGGTGTGGCCGTGCGGTTCTAGGCGCTTCAGTCTGGAACCGCGTGACCGCTACGGTCGCAGGTTCGAATCCTGCCTCGGGCATGGATGTGAGTGATGTCCTTAGGTTAGTTAGGTTTAAGTAGTTCTAAGTTATAGGGGACTGATGACCTTAGAAGTTAAGTCCCATAGTGCTCAGAGCCATTTGAACCATTTGAACTATTTAACACAAAATGACATTAAAAATTAAAGTTATTCACGAGCAGCTAGTTGAGAATATGTATGAACATTAAATGACACGACGAACTGAAATAATATGACGAAGAGTTCAGCGCTCACTGGGAATAGAGCCCCACACATATCGTTGTTGACTACACACAAAGAGACGTCAGCTACCGAATTTTTCTCCACCAGCTGCTCAGAATAGCATCTTGAACTTACAGTCATCTCGCAAATAGTTCTGTGTCTCACTGGGAGTTAAAACGTCAGATATCGTTAGTGTTGACAACGAATGAAAATACATTAAAAATCAAAATTATTATCCACCAGCAGATAGGTGTTCTCCTGATAGAGCTTGATAATACATAATTAAATCTTTAGTGCCGGGCCAGGATTCGATCCCATTCACGTGTAATATGTGAAGGTGTTGAGGAATCTGCAGTTTTGAACAAACAACAAATTGTAGCCGAGCTGTATTGCCACGAAGGGATCAAATTCCGCGTTAAGGGCGGTCTGAGTTGCATTCCCAGTTTAGAACCAATTTTATCGACATACAGAAGCTCAAATAAAAGATGGAATAAGTGTCCTGTGACCATACATAGCGTTTGTGTCGTCACTTGAAATAAATAACTAGTGTAAGAAAGGTTACTGGTGATAGAGTTTCTACATGTCGCCACTCCAGACTTTATTGTGGTTCAACCTACCGTCTACGTGGTAAAGAAGGAATATCATCTTTAATGTGAATTTTCAGACCACGCAGCCATTATATCTCCTTCACTTGGTGTAGCCAGGAGAGAATGGAATCTGTCTCTCCCTATCTAAAATCATTGACGGAAGTGGGAATCGAACCCAGACCATAGATATAACAACCTACCATCCGTCCAACAGACCACGAAATCCTCTTCTCTGCGAGTCATTTTTCTATCGTAACGCAGTTGCGCCACACTGGATGAGAATTCTGACACACAGGCTCCCTGTAGTAATTTGCAGCATGTTCAGTAAATTCATTTACTTGGTTGACCGAATCACCATGAACTAGCTGCCTCGGCTACCCAGTGCATACATTCGACTATTTTGTAATCACAGAAATAAAATCACGTAACTGCCACCTACACACAACTGCCAACAGTGTAGGATGCAGAAGTTTAAATAGGAAGTGTTCCTTTCCACTTGAGCTGTTCTATTGCGCTATCTGTTACTAGAAAACGTCGTTCAGTCCAAAAGAAAAGCTGTAACTGTTTGTCTCTCAGAAGTCAAGACCTGGCCATATGCATAATCTCACAGTGCTGAGGAATCCAAAAGTTCTGGAGGAATAGTTGCCGAGCTCTGGAGCTTATGTAGCTACGTGTCAGCTTGTAGCATAGATAAGATGTCGCGAGTTCGAATACATTCAGTGCTACATTTTTTAAAACGCAATTCTGCTCTCTGCTGAAGGTATCAATCTAATGGAACTTTGAACATAATTCCCTTCACTTCTCAACCCAAAGTAGTCGCATGTGGAAAAAGGGCTAACTACTGTGACATTTTGTTCCATTCAGGTTTAATAGACAGCAGGCAGCAGATGCATCTCGAAGATGTGC